>NC_080800.1:73767014-74067014 GCF_028018385.1 Neofelis nebulosa
ACGTGGATGGAACTGGAGAGTGTGATGCTAAGTGAAATAAGCCATACAGAGAAAGACAGATACCATATGGTTTCACTCTTATGTGGATCCTGAGAAACGTAACAGAAACCCATGGGGGAGGGGAAGGGAAAAAAAAAAAAAAAGAGGTTAGAGTGGGAAAGAGCCAAAGCATAAGAGACTGTTAAAAACTGAGAACAAACTGAGGGTTGATGGGGGGTGGGAGGGAGGGAAGGGTGGGTGATGGGTATTGAGGAGGGCACCTTTTGGGATGAGCACTGGGTGTTGTATGGAAACCAATTTGACAGTAAATTTCATATATTAAAAAAAAAAAAAAAGAAATTGTGGTATTAGCATAAGCATAAGAATAGGCAAATGAGACAGTCTAGAAATAGATCATAATATATATGGTGAATTGATTTCTGACAAAGATACCAAGTTAATTCAATGTGAAATGGACAGATTTAGAAATAATTGGTACTAGGGTAATTGAAAGCCATATCTTAAAAAAGTATCTCAAACATATTCTGAAGTCATAAAAATTAACTAAAAGTGGATTATAGGATTAATATAAGCCTTAAAGTTATAAAACATCTGAAAGAAGTCTAGAAAAATGTTAATGATTTTAGTGGCAGGTATTTTTTTAGTTAAGAGCCATAGAGCACAAACCAGTAAACATCTATGAAAAATGAAAGAGGACTTTTGACTGGAGCATCTAAAGACCACTTCCAACTCAGTAGCAAAATGGATGAAAAACCTAAGAATGAATGTGTAAAGATTTTGATACTCCACCAAAGAACTACAGGTGCCAAATAAAGACATGAAAATATGCTTAATATCACATGGCATTAGATAAATGCAAACTAATACCAAAAGAAGAGTACTTACAGCTACTAAGATAGTGAAAAATTTTTTTTCAATACAAAGTGTTTTCAAGGATGCTAACCACTCAAAGTTTTGTAAAGTCGTCTCACTTGAACTTGCAGTGAGACCCACAGAGACATCTGCCATTTTAAAACCAATGTTTTGTATGGTCTGGCTCTTGTGGTTTTTATAATTATTTCAAGACATCTTCAACCGTAATCATCAGAAAACTTAAAAAAATCAGATTTTATTATTCACAAGTAGTTATATTACTTCCAGTCTTATAGGATACACAGCCTGCTTGGGACCACACAATTATGTACTGGGTGGTGGGTGGGAAGAGAGAGAGACACAGAGAGAGAGAGAGAGAGAGAGAGAGAGAGAATAAAGGGCCAGAATTTCTGCGTTTATTGGGGTCAACAATGGTCAGGCCTGGTATTTTGTAAGTTTACTTTATTGATTACTTTAAAACATAAAAACAACAATTAAAGCATGGGTACAAAAAAGAAAATGGTCAAATGGTCTGTTATCTAGGTCAACAAGAGATTTCTAAAACAAAAGAAACTGTTGGGAGGGGAGAGTAGGCATGGAATTTTATCCAGTCATGTATTTGTCCAAAATGCCCATCTTTGAAGTGGTTGTCATGGACATCAAAAAATTAAGTCAGGCACTTGCATTAAAATAAAATAAAATAAAATAAAATAAAATAAAATAAAATAAAAATTGTCAGGCACTTACCCTGCAATCTACCCTGTGATGCTGAGACATCAGAGTTAATGGTAAGGGCATTAACAGCCTGGGTACCCTATAAGTTAAAAATCAGAAGAATGACATGTTTTAACCAAGAAAGTACACATCTGTGTAAGATTATAGTAGCAATCTTATGATAATTATACAGGAAATAGTAAAAAATCTAGTCTATAACAATTGTCTCAAACTTGTTAGCAACAGAAACAGCAACGAAGTACCTAACACTTCTTCAGAACTTGCTATATCCAAGTGCTGTTATCAGTGCTTTACATATATTTCAACAATGCACAAAATAACCTGGTAATGTAAGCAGTATCGTTATCTTCATTTATAGATTAGAAACTGAAAGAAAAAAAGTGAGGCAATTTTCTTGAAATCACAAAATTACTAAATAACGATGGGAGTCACAGAAAAACTCTACATTTTAAACATTGTATTAGGGTTGCCTGAGATAAATGATGATTAACATTTAAGGTGAACATGTTCTGTGCCACATATATATATTTTAAATAGGCATTATTTTTATAGAAGTTATAAGTTCACAGCTAAATTAAGGAGAAAATACAGATTTTCTATATACTCCCTGCCCTCCTACATGCACAATCCTTCCCCCCATCAACATTCCACATCAGAGTGTGTACATTCATTAAAGCTGATGGACTTACGCTGATACATCATTATCACTCAAAATGCTAGTTTGAATTAAGATTCAGTCAATGTAGTACATTATATGGGTTTTACAAATGTCTAATGATATACATCCACCATTATAGTATCATAAAGAATAGTTTCAACACCCTAAAAAATCCTCTGTACTCTGCTTCTTCATCCCTTCTTCACTTCTAATCCCTGGCAACTGTTGATCTTTTTACTGTCTCCATAATTTTTCCTTTTCCAGGATATCATATATTTGGCATCATAGAGTATGTAGCAATTTTAGATCAGTTTATTCAACTTAGCAATATGGATTTAACAGTCCTCCATGTCTTTGTGGCTTAATATGTCATTTTTGCACTGTATAGCATTCTCTTGCCTGGATACACCACAGCATATGTATCTAGTCACCTACTAAAGGACATTTTGGTTGCTTTCAAGTTTGGGAAATTATGAATAAAGATGCTATAAAGAGATATGTGCAGATTTTTGTGTGGATGTATTTTTTTAATCATTTGAGTAAATACCAAGGACATCTGCAGAAAGGGATTCCCTTGTGTCTTCTATGCTTTTTTCAACTCCAGGTAGTATTCTTATAATTGTGGTTTAAATTATAGTTCAGACATCTTACTTATATCTGGGTTGATAAAATTCCTGGCCATAATTTCTTTCTGTTCTTTCATTTTAGGTGAACTCCTTTGTCTTGTAATTTTGGGAGGAAAAATTAATAAAACAAAAATAAAAAATGATTAATTAAAAACAAAACAAAAGATCAAATAAAAGAAGCTAGATCTTAGGTGTATTTAGGTCTGTTGAAAGAATTTTATAAAATAGAGATAAAAAGGAAAGGAAAGTAAAAACAGTAATAAAAAACTCAAAAATAAAATAAAATAAAAAATAAAATAGACTAAATTTTTTTTTAAAAAAATTAAAGAAATAGAAAATAAAAAATATAAAATAATTTACCCTTTCAGTATCCAAGAAAGATACAGGAAAAAAAAGGAACAAGAAAGAAAGAAAGAAAGAAAGAAAGAAAGAAAGAAAGAAAAGAAAACAACATAAGCATAAACAGAATTTTAAAAATCAACAGATAACAGTCTCTTATGCTTTGGCTCTCTCCCACTCTAACCTCTTTTTTTTTTTTTTTTTCTTTTTTTTCCCTTCCCCTCCCCCATGGGTTTCTGTTACGTTTCTCAGGATCCACATAAGAGTGAAACCATATGGTATCTGTCTTTCTCTGTATGGCTTATTTCACTTAGCATCGCATAAGAGACTGTTAAAAACTGAGAACAAACTGAGGGTTGATGGGGGGTGGGAGGGAGGGCAGGGTGGGTGATGGGTATTGAGGAGGGCACCTTTTGGGATGAGCACTGGGTGTTGTATGGAAAAAAAAAATTAAACATGCTAGTAAAAAATAAAAAAAATAAAAAAATAAAAAATAAATAAAAAGGTTTTTTTTTCTAAAAAAAAAAAAAAAAATCAACAGATAAATGAGTCAGCAAACAGAATGAAACCCGAGTGAAGTTACATCCAGTTTCGCCTAGAACTGAAACTTTGAAGCACACTATAGTCCCTCCACTAAGCAGGTGGAGGGATTTGTGTTAGTTTTCTGGGTAATATTCCTGAAGGGCACAGTAGGCAGAGTGTATTGGTTCTGTTCTCCACCAGGATGTGGTGCTTAGCTTACTGGGATGGATCTGTGTCTGTGGAACATTGGTGTACAAGGTAGAGGTGAAAATGTTTTCACCCAGCTCCCTAGTCTTTCATGCAAGAACTTCGTGCTCTCACTGACCGGTGATCAGGCACGCCTCCTTTGTCTCAGGCATCTATCCACTCCCCACCTCTATCCTGTCCATGTCCAAGCTGTCTGCCTGTCAGGTGGCACCTCTCTCCAGAGTTTTATCTCAGATAGGATTGTGTTTCAAAACCTCACGCTTTAGAGACCCCTTGGGTTTGGACCCATGCCAAATCTCTGGGGGAGAGTCTCACTGAGCAATGGCTGGGTGCCAGCTTGCCTCAAAAAATGTTTGTGTGATTGCTCAGCAGCAGAGGTTCAGAGATTATGGCAAATCACAACACACAGTTGGCACCAGGTTTTGCCTCATTCTGATGTCTTTGTTCCAATACCAGCAAACATGGCTGCTCTCCAGGGTCCACTGGGACCTTATCAGTGGGGCCTCTACCAAATTAACTCCAAGTAGTGGAAACACTTCTCTCCATGTGGCACACAGACTTCTCAGACCTCACTGCCTGCTCCTGGAGATTCACCCTACTTTATTACCAGAACACTGCCAGGCACTGAGCTCTGAACCTTCAGACTCTGCACTCCACTCTTTATAGTATCTTGTGGGTATTGTAATCCTCTCCTTTCTCCCTGTCAATGGTTTTGGGGAACAGATTTCTTGTCCAGTCCCCTGTGAGTGTTTTTATTCTTTTTCTCTGTTTATCTCCATCTAATTAGGGGAGTGTTTTTCTTGTGTGATCTGTATGCGCTATACACTCCCCCTTTATCTTTCTCTGTCTTCACCCTGCATAAATGGCTCCCTACTCTCTGTGGCTTTTCTCTCCCCAATCCAACTCTCCACACCATGTAACTGCTAAGTTCTGTGCTTCAAGTTATGCAGATTGTTACATTAATCCCCAGATCAATTTGCTAGATGTTCAAAATAGTTTTGTGCTGGTCTAGCCATGTTTCAGGGACAAGTAAACTCGGGGTCCCCATACTGCTCTGTCATCTTAAGTCCTGTCTCACAGAATATTTTTTACTAGAGAGAAAGAAGATTTTATAATGGTAAAAGTTTCAATATGTCAGGAAAGCATACACACACACACACACACACTTAACAACAAAGTCAAAATTATATATAGCAAGAAATGACATGTAATGGCAAGTGTCATCAGCAAATGGTGGACTAGGAAGTTCCAACCTCTCTTCTCTCCACGGAAAGAGAGAGAGAGAGAGAGAGAGGAGAGAGAGAGAGAGAGAGATGCTGTGTTAACCAACTTTGTAAGAATTCTGGGGAAAAAATTTGTAGAACCCAATCAAATGCATGATGAAGAAAAACATGTTTTCAAAATGATATAAAGTTTTGTGTCATTTTTTACTTGCATTTGCTTCACCCTTTTTCTAATGAAACTGTGGCCTTCAGTCTTGAGCTGAGGTACCCATGTTTTTGATCTCCCTCCTTGGATTGAAGTTAGCAGAGCAGATCTTATTTGCAAATTATGGTGTACATCTGTTCTAATCTGACTAGGGGATACCTTAAGGAGTGATTTTCACATCTCTTTCTAGCTTAAGTTGGAATTCAGATGGAAGAAGTGGCAATCTCTGCTCATTAATACTACAAGATTAGAAACTGAAAGACACTAGGGATAAGAGTATATAGAGAAATACAATACACCACATAAGCCCTAGAAGTGGATTTGGGGTGAGATTCTTTTAGAAATTAGGACTTATGAAAAAGAGTCACAAAAATGAAATGTATCCTTACTTTATGCAAAAATTAACTGAAAATCAAAGACAAACTTAAAAGGTAATACAATGAGACACTTAGAAGAAAACTTGTGAGAAAACTTCATGACATTGGATTTGTGGTAATATATTGGAAATGGCATTAAAAAAGCACAAGTAACAAAATGGAAAAAAGCAAATTAGTTAGTTTTCATAAACATTAGAAATATTTGAATATCAAGGGACACTATCATGAGTGTGAAAAAACAACACAATAAAATAAATATTTGCAAATCAAATACCTGATAAGGGATTAATATCCAGAATATATAAGGATCTGCTAGAGTTCAACAACAAGAAAACAAACAACCTAATTAAAAAAAAAAAGTCAAAGTCTTGCACAGACATTTCTCTAAAGAAAATATACACATGAATAATATGTACATCATTAGTCATTAGAGACATAAAAATTAAAGCTCATGAGTTAACACTTCACATCCATTAGGATGGCTATTAAATTAGAAAGGAAAATTAGCAAGTGTTTTCAAAGGTGTATAGAAATTTTAAATTTTATGCATTGTTGGTGGGGATGTAAATTAGCACAACTAGTATGGAAAAAACTGATGTTTCTTCAAAGAGTTAAATCTAGAATTTCCAAATGATCCAACAAAACTACTTCTAGGTATATATCCCAAATAATTGAAAGCAGGAGTTCAAACACATACTTGAACACCAATTTTCATGGCATAATTATTCACAGTAATTATAAGGTAGAAACAATTTAAAGGACCATAATTAACAGAAGAATATAAAGAAAATGTGGTATATACATACAATGGCACATTAGTCTTGAAAGGGAATGAAATTCTGATACATGTTACAATATGGATGGACCTTGAAAACATTATGGTAAACTAATAAGCAAGACAATAAAGAACAGATATTGTATGAGTCAACTCATATGAGGTACCTAGAATAGGCAAATTCATGGACACGGAAAATATAATAAGAGATTATGAGGTTCTGGGAGCAGAAGGAAATAGTGAGAATTTTTTTTTCTTTAATGGGTACAGTTTTTATTTGGCATGATGAAAAAATTTTGGATTTAACTCCTCTAACTTGTATGCTTAAAATGTGAGAAATGGTAAATTTTATGTTACCACAACAAAAAATTGATAAAACTGATGGGGAGAAATATACAATTCACCAATAATATTTATACATTTCAATACTCAATATTTAATAATGCATAGCAAAACTAAGTTAAGCAGAAAGTCAACAAGGAAATAGAAGATTTTTACCAAATTATAAACCAAGTAGACCTAATATACATCTAGAGAACATTCCATATAACAGCAGAATTACATAATTCTCACACTCACATTGGACATTCTCCAGGATAGACTAGGGAAAAAGCCTTAGTGAGTATAAATTGGTTTAAATAATAGAAGTTATGCCTTTTGTTCTCTTCATGATTTTTTGAAATTATAATTGGTGATTGAAGTAAAAATATTTTTTTCTGCTAGGATTTAAAATGTATATAGGGAAATATTTTAGAAATCCTATTATAAATGAAGGCAAGAAAAATGACAAAAAGGGAGGCGAGTGTTAACACTCCATTTAAAAAGAGTAATATGTTGGGGCACCTGGGTGGCGCAGTCGGTTAAGCGTCCGACTTCACCCAGGTCACGATCTCGCGGTCCATGAGTTCGAGCCCCGCGTCAGGCTCTGGGCTGATGGCTTGGAGCCTGGAGCCTGTTTCCGATTCTGTGTCTCCCTCTCTCTCTGCCCCTCCCCCGTTCATGCTCTGTCTCTCTCTGTCCCAAAATAAATAAAAAACGTTGAAAAAAAATTTAAAAAAAAAGAGTAATATGTTGACAATACTATGCTGTATGAAGTTATTTATATATTAAATAACATCTAAAGCAACTGCAAAAATTTACACAAAAGTACACTCAAAACCCATATAGATATATTAAGATGGAATATTTTAAAAATGTAAAAATATTACATATGAAGGCAGAGAAAAAAAGAGTAGAAACTGAGAGAACAAACAAAAAATAAAGTAAAATGGCAGAGTCAAATCCTCATGTATCAATAATTACATTACATCCAAATGTTCTAATTATGTCAAATAATAGAGTTTGCAGAATGGACGAATGAACCAAAAGCATGAAAGCAAACCAACAAAAAATAACATGGCTTAACAATATACTGTTTACTGAATTTAAATATGATAATATTTATAAGGTAAAAGTACAAAATAGAAAAATATATACCATATGAACATTAATCACAGGATAGTAGGAGTGGTTATATTAATATTAATACCAGGTAAAGTAAACTTAGGGTAATGAAAATTACTAGGGGAAATCATGGGCTTACAACTATAAAACTATTGGAAGATCACATAGGAGAGAGCCTTTAGAACCTAGAATTATTATAATTATTTTAAGAACCTTGATGGTTCTTTTTATCACCAGCTTTCATTATCTCATCTAATTCAAAGAAGAAATGTATTTTTATTAAATATTCTCAAATGTCTCCAAATCTCTTCCTTGATGGTTTAGTGTCATGCTATATCCATAGAATTAGGAATCTGACTAGATGGATTCAAATCCAGATTCTGCCACTATCTAAGTGATCTTAAGTTTCAGTTCTATTAGCTGCAAATTGGGGTTAGTTATATTTCCTAATACATAAGGAGGTTCTTTGTGCATATCAGTTACAGTATTGCATATAAACTCTTTTATATGTTACACACTCTGTACATTTTTAAATTAGCTATTATTATAGCCTATAATCACAACTATACAATCTTCTGCTTGGCATGCAAGATCTTCCAAAATCTGGTCCAACCTCTACATCCCATACCTCATTCTCTCTTTGTACAGTATTCACCCATGTTTCTCTTTCCATATCGTACATTTAGGTCCACATTAAATCTTAGTTTCTTTATAAAATCTTCAATGACCACTTCACTCTACATTAACTTACCCCTTTTCTTAAGTGTGTCCTTATTCTTTGTATTATATTTATACAGGTATTATATACTGTTTTTCAAAGCTACTGAATATGAATCTTAGCTTTCAAATTGGACTGCTAGTCATGACAGAGAAGATTTTGCATCCCCGGTTTTCTGAGAATAAACCATTCTTAAATTTAGCTGTTGGATATCTATTGACAGAAATTGTGTCATTTGAATTTTTTTAATGAAAGACATAGTTTTTTTTTTCCCCTTAAAGAAATCCCAATAGGCATTGAAATCTCATTATGTGTCAAATAAAGATGAAAGAAACTTTTTATCTCCCTAGGAAAACTGACCTGCAATTTTCAATTCATTCAACAACACTTGTTTTTGCTTTATAAACCCTTTAAAATCCAAAGGAGATCAGTATATCAGTATGCGATTCAGAGGAGTCTCCACTTCTTTCATTAAGATTTCTTATAAAGAACTTCTGTTTTCTACTTTTGTGTCTATGCTCTCTCTGGTGTATGACTTCTTAGTGTGTAAAATAAGCCATCAACCTCCAAAGCTTGAATTTTGCAACCAATTTTACCCTGTAATAGAGGCTAACAACTAGAGGCATGGCTTGTTTAATTAAGACTGAACTTCATTAAGAGCTTTGTTCCAAAACTCAAGCTGTCTCCTTCTGTCTCTGTCTCCCCCACCCTTGCTCTTTTTCTCAGCTATTGATATTTGTTTGGATTTTGTATCCATTGAATTGTCAATAATTATAGAAAGAAAATTTTACTCATTTCTTGATGGAAAACATTTGGGTTTCCAAATGTATTACTCTTTTCAAACAGATATGGAAACTGAAGAGCAAGATAACACATCTTATGAAATTATGGGGCTCAATATCCCTTATCTTGTTCTAGATGTTGTAGGATCCAGGGGAAGAGAATGTAAATTCAAAATTTTTACCATCTATTTCTTCATTCCAAATTACACAAACATTTTTAAAAATCAGATTTAAAAAGAGGTTGTTAATCCAGGAAACTGTTCAGTTTCTCAATGTTTCTATGCTCCTTTTCATAATACCAGCAATGCTATTATATCAGTATGTAGTGCATACAAAAGTGTGTAATTTTCTGATGCATAGCAACACTTCTTAGTTATATTGAAATACCAATCAAAATTCTGTAATGTTTAAACTTTTCAAGGTATTGTTCCTATTTTATCCAACAGTCTTCTGGTACCAGTAACTAATAGAATATCTTGTTTTTTTAAAAAAAATATGACAATAGTGTGAATTAAAGGCTTTTAGTTTGGATAAGAGAAAAGATGAGGATATTGCTAAAGCACACAATGTCAAATAGATGTTTTCTACTTGAGGTATTCCCTGGGATCATATATAGCCAGATTTTTACTAACCAAAGAGCTCTTTAATGGAAATCTATCACTGAACTACTCATTATTCAGAGAAATTGATTTCAGAACAAAATTGGCATTAGTTTTTCTAATAAAGTATAATAGATTTAATTATTGATAATTTGATAAATATCTTCTAGTTTGCACAGATCACATGTCTTAGCATGACCCTTGCTATAGTAATAAAAAGAAAAAGAAAAAAAAAGAAAGTGTCTTTGGAAATAACAAAACAAATGCTGTACTTTGGAAACATTAGATTACTTTCCTATTATGAGTAGGAAAGAGCAATGGAGACAGATTTAAGTTTATTTATATTCTTTCTTCTACTCACACTCAATGCCTCTCATATTCAAAAGTAAGCACTTGTGAATATTTGACAGAGACTCAGTTCTATATCTCTGCAGAATTCATATAAAGTTACCTGATCCATGAGAAATGACCAACAGCTGAGGTTGGTCTTACTAGCACCTTGTTCTAATATTAATCACCTGAGTTAATATCAAAATATAAACCATATATTATTGAAAAAGTGATGTTGGGTAAATATGTCAATAATTTGGGAGGAAAAGTCAGATCTTTGATTTATACTATACACATATAAAAACACAGAAATAAAATTACTAGAAATACTTACACACAACACACAACTCTCTGTATATAATCCTAGTTAGAGTAGATCATTCTGAATTCAATGATAAAGTCAAAACAGAGTAAGAAATTGATAAATCTGACACATAAATAAGGTAAATCATCAGTCTTTGCACAAATACAAAAGGTAAGTCAAAATCTGGGTCTAATATCTGTGACATATTAAACAAAAGCCTAATAATTTTAGCATACATATTTTTAGCATACATATATCTTTAACAAATTAATAAAAATTTAATAAAAATCGGTTATACAAATATAAAAATCTACAAAATACCTAACTAGGGAAACAGTGAAAATCAAATTATCCAAAAAAAATACAAAAAATGTTCAATTATCAAAGTAGTAATAGAAATGTGGGTTGTAACAAAATCTTGAAACAATTTTCTTCTCTAAGATATTAAATGTTGTAGACTCTGGGTCTGGAGTTCCCTCTTGTCCATCAAGCGGTCGCAGAATTAAAATGCGAGAGAATCTAATGTCTGTGAGGAGACAAGAGCCCTGAGTAAGGGTTCTTTGTTTTTATTAGCACCAGAAGGCCGACAAGCCTGATGGACGTACAGAAAGACAGTGAAACCATGAACATTAACGCATGTGTGTGAGAGAAAGGGGGTTTTGAAGATAGGTGGTGTTAGGAGTTTGTGTCAATACAAAACAAAATCCCAGTGCTGGGCAAATGGCTGTTTATGGCAGGCACGAAGCTCCATGTCTGTTTATCTTAGCTTGCTTAGGGGATAAGACAGAACATCCTACCTCAGAGTCAACAAGGCACACTTATATTTCTAATTAGCTCCACTCTGGGCAATTTCACCCAGCTGCCGTGGTCCATAGCCCTGTGTACCTGTTTACCTATTCTGGACTTTCCTCCTGTGAAAGCACCTTTCTGCTTTTGTACTATGTTGGAGGCACTTCCACCCTGATCTAATCTTGGATACTTTCATCCTGTGGCTTCTTATTCCTATGCCTTTGTTCTATACTGGGGATGCTTTTGCCCTGTTTACCTAATCCTGGATGCTTTCATCCTAAGCTTTGTTAACCCATTGGTGCAAGCTCAGGGTATTCTTAAACTTATTCCCCACAATTAAAATATTAAAAATTCTAATACCTAATGTTGAAATGGAGGTTTTCTATGTGTTAATGAAAAATTGCAAACATTTGTGCATATACATAATTATTTCCTTATGATAAATTCCTGTAAGTAAATATGTTGGGTTAAAAGTTGTACACATTTTAAAAGAAGAACCATGTAGAGAAGTATCATTCCTTTGTACAACTTTCTTTTTTTTCATTGTCTAGAAACAGACCTGGAGATAAGATTCAGAGTGCAAGTGGTTTTATTGGGAAGCTGGTCCCAGGAAACATCTGTAAGGAAGAGAAGTGAGGGAAAAAAAAGCATAACATAAAGGGTGTTTTTTATCAAACAACTTATTATGGACAATCAGAACTTAATGCTTCTGGGGGACTCTGAGACATTATAGAACACATACTTCAGGTTTTATCACACTCAAGAAATGAGGAGCTGCTTTCTGTTTGTGTAGGAGGGTCAATTTCTTTGGCAATCAGATGCAGATGCTGATAGTTGGAAGTCAAGCTAAAGTGCATTGAAATGGAAGACATGAGGTAACATGGATTGGGTTTTATATTGTCTATTCATCACTCTGTCCAGAATTGTGCCCTCTTCTCTCTCTCTCCTCTTTCATTTATTTTTTTCCCTTGACACTGTACCATTATAAAGTATAATTATTAGTATTTTTTACCCTTTCTAGAGTACAAGTTTTTTAGACCAAAAATGTTTCCTGATTTTTTTTCTGCTTTGTGTTTTGTTTTTAGAAGACTGCCTGACAATTATTAAGCTTTCAATAAACATCACTTTGATGAATGAACACATGCATTGCTGTAATAGAAACTTCTGAGTGAACTTGTTATAGAACTAAAGGAAACAACTCAATCTAATAGAGAAGTACCAAGAACAGATATGGTTTGGTGATGCTCAATTTCTATGATTTTTTATGATTCTGCAATTAGTGAGAACATTAGCCCCGATATATGTTATTGCTAAACATAGTTCTGTACCTCAAGGATGGAAGTCTCTCAGTAAGAAAGATCAACTATACTAAAAAACACTGAAAGTACAAAGGGCTTCTCATGAAGTATATGAATGTTAAGTTTAGGTGTAGCACATTGGTTGTTTGCTTTGGTTCTGAAACAAGACTGGAATGTTACCATATCTCATTTCTACTACTTAACGGTTATGCGAATTGGGGTTTGGACTCTTGATCTTTAGTGGTTTCCTCATAATAGGAAATAATAATTTTATTTTAATTTCTTTATGCAGTGTTTAACAAGGATTTCATAATATCATGGATGTAAAGGACTTCCCTTAGGGTCTGGAGAAGAGTTACCACTTTATAAATATTAAATTACTAATGCCCAGCTAGATATAAGTGCTTACAGGAATATACACTCAATATATATGGGCAAACTATACCTAACTTTATGTTTAGAGAGTAGGTTTAATTATTTGGACAATAAAAACAATATACAACTATTTATTCAGTTTTATAAATAAACTTTTTCCTGAATAGTTACCTGCATAACTAGCTCAGTTATTTTAGTTGGAGCAGTGATAAGCAATTTTTTTTTTCTGCAAAGGGTCAGAGGGTAAATATTTAAGATTTGCAGCCATAAGGTCTCTGTCACAAGGACTCAACTCTGCTGTTGTAGGGCAAAACCAGCCATTGACAATATGACTATGAGCATCTATGCCTAAAAATTAAAACCACATTATAAAATTATATCAAAAATATTTTTCAGAAATAACCTTTTGAACAAGGAATCTATAGAAGTGAAGAGGATTTGGGGTTTCTTTAAAAACAAAAAACAATCTTAATTCTTTACCTACTAAAACAGTAAATAATAACAAAAACAAAATTATAATTCTGTAATGTGTAGGATTCCCATCCATGCCTAAAAAGTATGTTATTATTTAAGCCATTTTAATAAATAAATTAAAATATAACTTGATAACCGTGAAAATGCATTTCATCCAAAATAACAAATAGAAAACACAGCAACTCAGAAATATGCTGTATTATAATAGGTGGAAAGTAACTTGAATCAATGCAATGGAAAGCAGAATTAAAGAACATCTGGAAAATTTCTTAATGGTCTACCTTTAGAAAAGGCAACTGCCTCTCTTCTTGGCCCTTTAGAAATTTACTAAACCAGGGGCGCCTGGGTGGCGCAGTCGGTTAAGCGTCCGACTTCAGCCAGGTCACGATCTCGCGGTCCGTGAGTTCGAGCCCCGCGTCAGGCTCTGGGCTGATGGCTCGGAACCTGGAGTCTGTTTCCGATTCTGTGTCTCCCTCTCTCTCTGCCCCTCCCCCGTTCATGCTCTGTCTCTCTCTGTCCCAAAAATAAAAAAAAAAAAAAAAAACGTTGAAAAAAAAAAAAAGAAATTTACTAAACCATTAAATCTTTTTTAAAAATTAAAAACAAATGTCCTTTAAGTTTTAACCTTACATTCACATGTCACAAAACCCCTCCTTATGATGTGACAAAAAGTGATATATATCTAACTACAGAATGGGAAAATATGGAGGAAAGGATGAGCCACATATAATAGTTTGGAAGAGTCCAGATAAAGCCTGTTTAGCTAAATATCCACTTTTTTCCCACTATGCTAAAAGTTTGACATCAACGTCATTAATTCTAAGGGAGTAGTCTCTATCAACATGCAAATACCTTGAGCAGAACACTTTGGTATCATTAGTATACCCTTCTAATTAACAATTGTTTAAGAACAGAGCAAGTGCAATAAAAGGAAATGGAAGAATGCAGAGAATGATCTCATGTGGTTTTTTTTAAATTATTATTTCTAATAGTAACCCTTCTTAGAATTACTTCCACCCCAGATATATCATTTTATTATACCAGTAATTTTAAATAGGAAGGCAGCAGAATATCTTGGGAAGTTTAAAAGATATTTTCTTGGGTCCCACTAACTTATTGAAATTATGGAAGTGGATTTCAGGAATCTTTATTTTTCTTGACTTTTTTTTAATTTTTGGAAAAATTAAACTATCTTAAACAGGCCAAAAGGCTTTATTGATGATTGATTGATATTTATTTTGTTTGCTTCATATTTTTGTACAAATTCCAGTTAGTTAACATATAGTATACTATTGGTTTCAGGAGTAGAACTTAGTGATTCATCACTTACATATAATACCCAGTGTCCATCACAAGTTCTTTCTTTAATATCCATCACATATTTAGCCCATCCCCCACCAACCTCCCCTCTACAAACCCTCAGTTTGTTCTCTATAGTTAAGAGTCTCTTATGGTTTGTCTCCCTCTCCTTTTATTTTTCTTCCCTCTTCTCCTATGATCCTCTGTTTTGTTTCTTAAGTTCCACATGATATTTGTCTTTCTCTGACTGTCTTGTTTCACTTAGCATAATACATTTTAGCTTCAACCAAGTAATTGCAAATGAAAAGATTTCATTCTTTTTGATGGCTGAGTAATATTCCCTTGCATATATGTACCAAAAGTTCTTTATCCATTCATCAGTTAATTAACATTTGGGCTCTTTACATAATTTGGGTATTGATGATAATGTTGGTATAAACATGCATGAGCATGTCCTCCTTAGAATCAGTATTTTTGTATAATTTGGGTATAATTTGTATAATTTGTTATAATTTGTATAATACCTACTGGTGCAATTCCTGGGTCATAGGACATTTCTATTTTTAACTTTTTGAGGAACATCCATACTGTTTTCCAGAGTGGCTACAACAGTCTGCATTCCCACCAAGAATGGGAGAGGGATCCCTTTTGTCTGCATCCTTGCCAACATCTGTTGTTTCTGTGTTGTCAACT
Source organism: Neofelis nebulosa (assembly GCF_028018385.1). NCBI lineage: Eukaryota > Metazoa > Chordata > Mammalia > Carnivora > Felidae > Neofelis > Neofelis nebulosa. The sequence continues at coordinate 73,782,638 of NC_080800.1, forward strand.
TTAGTCATAGTGACAGGTTTGAAGTGATATTTCATTGTAGTTTTTATTTGTATTTCCCTGATGATGAGTGATGTGGAGCATCATTTCATATGTCTATTAGCCATCTGTATGTCTTCTTTAGAAAAATGTCTGTTCATGTCTTCTTCCCATTTCTTGGATGCATGGGTGGCTCAGTCAGTGAAGCATCCGACTTTAGCTCAGGTCATGATCTCGGGGTTTGTGAGTTCAAGCCCCACATCAGGCTCTGTGCTGACAGCTCAGAACCTGGAACTTACTTCAGATTCTGTTTCCCTGTCTCTCGACCACTCCCATGCTCATGCTCTGTCTCTCTCTGTCTCAATAATAAATAAACATTAAAAACATTTTTAAAAAGAAAAAGAAAAAAAAACAAGGTCTGAGATCAATATGACTAGTTAAACTAGATTGGCACTAACCAAGTGAAAAACACAGTTCCATAATCTTTATAGATATTAACTAAATTAATCCTATAACCACCCTATGAAGAGAGGGAAATTATTATTTCCACATTATAAGGGAAGAAATTGATACACAAAGAGGTTAAGTAAATAGTTTATGATTACATAGCTGTGAAGTGGCAAGGCAAGGATTTGAACACAGGTAGTCTGAAATAAAATGAGAAACTAAACAATGCAGTATATGAATAAGGCAGGTAAAGCCCATGGCAAAATTGCTCTGTTGTTATTAAAAGGAAAGTTATTGTAAAGCAGGTAAGAAAAATTATGTCCACCTTATGGAATAGTGAAATAAAAACATTACAATTAGTGAATCACGGACAAAAATGAAACAGAAATATTTTTTTTTATTTTACCAAAAAATGCTTTGGTTTACAGATTTCTATTTCTACTTTTGATATTCATACTTTCTTGTGAAGATTGTTTCTTGAAACCAACATCTCTATCATTCTACTAAAAAAAATATGTTTCCTTAGGGGCACCTGGGCATCTAAGTCAGTTAAATGTCTGATTTTAGGCTCAGGTAAAGATCTCACAGGAGAGAATCCTGGGAAGATGGCAGCGTAGGAAGACGCTGGGCTCACCGCGCGTCCTGCTGATCACTTAGATTCCACCTACACCTGCCTAAATAACCCAGAAAACTGCCAGAAGACTAGCAGAATGGAGTCTCTGGAGCCAAGCACAGACAAGAGGCCCACGGAAGAGGGTAGGAAGGGCAGCAAGGTGGTGCACGCTACACAGACTGGTGGAAGGGAGCCAGGGCGGAGGGGCGGCCCGCCGGCCAAGCAGAGCCCCCGAGTCTGGCTTGCAAAAGCAGAGGGGCTGGACAGAGTATGTTCCGACAGCAAGCGGGACTTGACATCTGGAAGGTTATAAGCTAACAGTTCTGCTCAAAGAACGGGAGGGCTGGAAGACAACGGGAGGGAGAGTTGTTGAGCCCTGGACAACAAAGCTCAGCTTGGCGGGCAACAAAGGCGCTCGCCAGCGCCATCTGCCTCACGCATCCCCCAGCCAAAATCCCAAAGGGAACCAGTTCCTGCCAGGGAACTTGCTTGCACCAACAAACACCCAAAGCTGTGCTCCTGTGGATCCATCCCTCCAGCGGGTCTGACTCCCTCCAGGTGCTACAGGGCCTGTCCTGAAGAAGATCTCTGAAGGAAAAGCGAGCTGAGCCTGCGCCTCCTGCCCCTGTGCACCCTGCCGATCTACCTCAGCTAATACGCCAGATCCCAGACCACAAGCCTGGCAGTGTGTAAGTAGCCCAGACGGGCCACGCCACCCCACAGTGAATCCCGCCCCTAGGAGAGGGGAAGAAAAGGCACATACCAGTCTGTCAGTGGCACCAGCAGTGGGCTGGGGGCAACCATAAGGTTTGACTGTGGCCCCGCCCACCAACACAAGATTTTCAAGACAGCACAGAGGAAGTGCCCCAGAGTCCCGCACCACTCCAGGGACTATCCAAAATGACAAAACGGAAGAATTCCCCTCAGAAAAATATCCAGGAAATAACAACAGCTAACAAACTGATCGAAAATGATATAAACAATAGAACAGAAAGTGAATTTAGAATAATAGTCATAAAATTAATCGCTGGGCTTGAAAACAGTATAAAGGACAACAGAGAATCTCTTGCAACAGAGATCAAGGGACTAAGGAACAGTCAGGAGGAGCTAAAAAATGCTATCAATGAGTTGCAAAATAAAATGGAGGCAACTACGCCTTGGATTGAAGAAGCAGAGGAGAGAATAGGTGAACTAGAAGATAAAATTATGGAAAAAGAAGAAGCTGAGAAAAAGAGAAATAAAAAAATCCAGGAGTATGAGGGGAAAATTAGAGAACTAAGTGATGCACTAAAGAGAAATAATCTACGCATAGTTGGTATCCCAGAGGAGGAAGAGAGAGGGAAAAGTGCTGGAGGTTTACTTGAAGAAATCATAGCTTAGAACTTCCCGGATCTGGGGAAGGAAAAAGGCATTGAAATTCAAGAGGCACAGAGACCTCCCTTCAGACGTAACATGAATTGATCTTCTGCACGACATATCATAGTGAAACTGGCAAAATACAAGGATAAGGAGAAAATTCTGAAAGAAGCTAGAGATAAATATGCTCTAACATATAAAGGGAGACCTATAAGACTCATGACCAATCTCTCTACTGAAACTTGGCAGGCCAGAAAGGATTGGCACGACATCTTCAATGTGATGAACAGAAAAAAATATGCAGCCGAGAATCCTTTATCCAGGAAGTCTGTCATTTAGAATAGAAGGAGAGATAAAGGTCTTTCCAAACAAACAAAAACTGAAGGAATTCGTCACCATTAAACCAGCCCTACAATAGATCCTAAGGGAGATCCTGTGAGACAAAGCACCAGAAACATCGCTAAAAGCATGAAACCAACAAACATCACAAGGACGCTAAACCCATATTTTTCTAGAATAACACTGAATGTAAATGGACTAAATGTGCCAACCAAAATACATAGGGTATCATAATGGATAAAAAAAAAAAAACAAGACCCATCTATTTGCTGTCTACAAGAGACTCATTTTAGACCTGAGGACACCTTCAGATTGAAAGTGAGGGGATGGAGAACTATTTATCATGCTACTGGAAGCCAAAAGAAAGCTGGAGTAGCCATACTTATATCAGACAAACTAGACTTTAAGTTAAAGGCTGTAACAAGAGATGAAGAAGGGCATTATATAATAATCACAGGGCCTATCCATTGGGAAGAGCTAACAATTATAAATGTCTATGTACCAAATACAGAAGCCCCCAAATATATAAAACAATTACTCACACACATAAGCAACCTTATGGATAAGAATGTGGTAATTGCAGGGGACTTTAACACTGCACTTACAGAAATGGATAGATCACCTAGACACACGGTCAATAAAGACACAAGGGCCCTGAATGATACATTGGATCAGATGGACTTGACAGATATATTTAGAACTCTGCCTCCCAAAGCAACAGAATATACTTTCTTTGCAAGTGCACATGAAACATTCTCCAAAATAGATCACATACTGGGTCACAAAACAGCCCTTCATAAGTATACAAGAATTGAAATCATACCATGCATTCTTTCAAACCACAATGCTATGAAGCTTGAAATCAACCACAAGAAAAAGAATGGAGAACTTCCAAAAGCATGGAGTTTAAAGAACACCCTACTGAATAATGAATGGGTCAACCAGGAAATTAGAAAAGAAATTAAAAATATATGGAAACAAATGAAAATGAAAATACTACAATCCAAACGCTTTGGGATGCAGCAAAGTCAGTCCTGAGAGGAAAATACATTGCAATCCAGGCCTATCTCCAGAAACATGAAAAATCCCAAATACAAAATCTAACAGCACACCTAAAGGAAATAGAAGTAGAACAGCAAAGGCAGCCTAAACCCAGCAGAAGAAGAGAAATAATAAAGATCAGAGCAGAAATAAACAATATAGAATCTAAACAACCTGTAGAGCAGATCAACGAAACCAAGAGATGTTTTTTTGAAAAAATAAACAAAATTGATAAACCTATAGCCAGGCTTCTCAAAAAGAAAAGGGAGATGACGCAAAAAGATGAAATCATGAATGAAAATGGAATTATTACAACCAATCCCTCAGAGATACAAGCAATTATCAGGGAATACTATGAAACATTATACACCAACAAACTGGACAACCTGGAAGAAATGGACAAATTCCTAAACACCCACACACTTCCAAAACTCAATCAGGAGGAAATAGAAAGCTTAAACAGACCCATAACCAGTGAAGAAATTGAATCAGTCATCAAAAATCTCCCAACAAATAAGAGTCCAGGACCAGATGGCTTCCCTGGGGAATTCTACCAGACATTTAAAGCAGAGATAATACCTATCCTTTTCAAGCTATTCCAAAAAATCAAAAAGGAAGGAAAACTTCCAGACTCATTGTATGAAGCCAGTATTACTTTGATTCCTAAACCAGACAGAGACCGAGTAAAAAAATAGAACTACACGCCAATATCGCTGATGAATATGGATGCAAAAATTCTCAATAAGATACTAGCAAATCGAATTCAACAGCATATAAAAAGAATTATTCACCATGATCAAGGGGGATTCATTCCTGGGATGCAGGGCTGGTTCAACATTTGCAAATCAATCAACGTGATACATCAAATTAATAAAAGAAAAGAGAAGAACCGTATGATCCTGTCAATCAATGCAGAAAAGGTCTTTGACAAAATTCAGCAACTTTCTTAATAAAAACCCTCGAGAAAGTCTGGAGAGAAGGAACATACTTAAAGATCATAAAAGCCATTTATGAAAAGCCCACAGGTAACATCATCCTCAATGGGGAAAGACTGAGAGCTTTTTCCTGAGATCAGGAAGACGATAGGGATGTCCACTCTCACCGCTGAGAGTGAGAAGTGTTGGAAGTTCTAGCATCAGCAATCAGACAACAAAAGGAAATCCAAGGCATCAAAATTGGCAAACATGAAGTCAAGTTTTAACTTTTTGCAGATGACATGATATTATACATGGAAAATCTGATACACTCCACCAGAAGTCTGCTAGAACTGATACATGAATTTAGCAAAGTTTCAGGATACAAAATCAATGTACAGAAATCAGTTGCATTCTTATACACTAACAATGAAGCAACAGAAAGACAAATAAAGAAACTGATCCCATTCACCATTGCACTAAGAAGCATAAAATACCTAGGAATAAATCTAACCAAAGATGTACAAGATCTATATGCTGAAAACTACAGAAAGCTTATGAAGGTAATATAAAGAAATGGAAAGACATTCCCTGCTCACGGATTGGAAGAATAAATATTGTCAAAATGTCAATACTACCCAAAGCTATCTACACATTCAATGCAATCCTAATCAAAGTTGCACCAGCATTCTTCTCGAAACTAGAACAAGCAATCCTAAAATTCATATGGAACCACAAAAGGCCCCGAATAGCCAAAGTAATTTTGAAGAAGACCAAAGCAGGAGGCATCACAATCCCAGACTTTAGCCTCTACTACAAAGCTGTCATCATCAAGACAGCATGGTATTGGCACAAAAACAGACACATAGACCAATGGAATAGAATAGAAACCCCAGAACTAGACCCACAAACGTATGGCCAACTCATCTTTGACAAAGCAGGAAAGAACATCCAATGGAAAAAAGACAGTGTCTTTAACAAATGGTGCTGGGAGAACTGGACAGCAACATGCAGAAGGATGAAACTAGACCACTTTCTCACACCATTCACAAAAATAAACTCAAAAAGGATAAAGGACCTGAATGTGAGACAGGAAACCATCAAAACCCTAGAGGAGAAAGCAGGAAAAGACCTCTCTGACCTCAGCCGTAGCAATCTCTTACTCGACACATCCCCAAAGGCAAGGGAATTAAAAGCAAAAATGAATTACTGGGATCTTATGAAGATAGAAAACTTCTGCACAGCAAAGGAAACAAGCAACAAAACTAAAAGGCAACCAACGGAATGGGAAAAGATATTTGCAAATGACATATCAGACAAAGGGCTAGTATCCAAAATCTATAAAGAGCTCACCACACTCCACACTCAAAAAACAAATAACCCAGTGAAGAAATGGGCAGAAAACATGAATAGACACTTCTCTAAAGAAGACATCCGGATGGCCAACAGGCACATGAGCAGATGCTCTAACGTCGCTCCTCATCAGGGAAATACAAATCAAAACCACACTGAGATATCACCTCACGCCAGTCAGAGTGGCCTAAATGAACAAATCAGGAGACAATAGATGCTCGAGAGGATGTGGAGAAACAGGAACCCTCTTGCACTGTTGGTGGGAATTCAAACTGGTGCAGCCACTCTGGATAACAGTGTGGAGGTTCCTCAAAAAATTAAAAATAGACCTACCCTATGACCCAGCAATAGCACTGCTAGGAATTTACCCAAGGGATACAGGAGTACTGATGCATAGGGGCACTTGTACCCCAATGTTTATAGCAGCACTCTCAACAATAGCCAAATTATGGAAAGAGCCGAAATGTCCATCAACTGATGAATGGATAAAGCAACTGTGGTTTATATACACAATGGAGTACTAAGTGGCAATGGGAAAGAATGAAACATGGCCCTTTGTAGCAACATGGATGGAACTGGAGAGTGTTATGCTAAGTGAAATAAGCCATATAGAGAAAGACAGATACCATATGGTTTCAGTCTTATGTGGATCCTGAGAAACTTAACAGAAACCCATTGGGGAGGGGAAAAAAAAGAGGTTAGAGTGGGAGAGAGAGCCAAATCATAAGAGACTCTTAAAAACTGAGAACAAACTGAGGGTTGATGGGGGGTGGGAGGGAGGGGAGGGTGGGTGATGGGTATTGAGGAGGGCACCTTTTGGGATGAGCACTAGGTGTTGTATGGAAACCAATTTGACAATAAACTTCATATATTGGGAAAAAAAAAAAAAGATCTCACAGTTTGTGAGTTCAAGCCCACGTCAGTCTCTGTGCTCACAGTTTGGAGCATGGAGCCTGCTTTGGATTCTATGTTTCCCTCTCTCTCTCTGCCCCTCCCCCACTTTTTCACACTGTCTTTCTCTCTCAAAAAAATTTAAAAAAATGTTTTTACTTAATTTCCATCATTCATACCACACATATATATTCCATTTCAATGAAGAAGAATTCTTCTTTCTTTCTCTGTGAAGAATTGTGGGAAAATACTACAAAGCTTTCATTGGAACTTTGTAGTTTATGCCTTCTGGAAATCAATTTCCATTTGAGTCTATTTCTTAAGTTATTAATTAAAAGCTATTCTTTTGTCACAGGTGTGTATGTTTATCTTCAGAATACATTCCCTATTGAGGAATGGTACCAAGAAAGTTAAATTGGAAAATAATCCCACACAAAATGTTTCATTCCCTAATTATTATCAATCAGAAATAAGAAATACAATAACAGCAGATTTATTATATTAGAAAACAAAGCCACTGAATAAGAATTTTAGCTTGGCTTCTTGAATACTCCTTACCATCACATTTCCTACCCCAACACACACTCAATAACTATATTTATTTATATTTTTACTTTTATATGTTGAATATAGAGCTTTCCTTTCAACCCTGTAGAGGAAAACCTATTTAGCATCCAGAAATATATTTGGCATTTACAGCTATCCAAATAGCTGGCAAACAGAAGTGAGAGTGGAGCAGTCCCTTTTAATTTGGACAGAATATCATAGACTTGTGATCTGGAAAATAGCAGTACCATCATCTCCCATTAGGAAGTGAAAAACAAACAAACAAACCTATATTTAATTTGAACAGAAAATTGTTGGAGAAGTGAATAAAGTATGCCAAAGGTGACCAACGGTGCTAAAACAGACTCTGCTCTCCAGCTTAGAGACCCCTCCTCCATGTTCTTCTTCCTTTGCTGTGCACGCAAAATAAATAAATAAATAAATAAATAAATAAATAAATAAACAAACATAGATATGGAAGCTGACAACTATAAATTACCCTCACCACTTGCATTCTGTGCTCAGATCTTTGGAGAAACATTCTCCTCTCAGCCCACTGGTGTTAAATAAATCTCCAATCCACCAAGATCTCCGAGTGCCACTTGGTTTTTTTTGCCAGCGTTCCACCCTGCTCCCTTAACATACTTGGTTCCCTGACTGGGAAACCCAAATGCCCTGGCCCATTGTTGCCACTGGTTTGGAAGAACAGCGAGGTGGTGACGGAGCGAGGAATCTCAAGGGAGAAGGTGCACCCTGCCTGAATTTCAGCAGTCTCCTTCTCGGTTGCCTTGGGCCAGCCCCACTCTGTTGTTCCCACCAGACTCAAAGAGACCTGGTAGTTGAGAACCTGGACCTGGCATCCGAACCAGTAAGGCCAGGACCTCAAAGAAGTCAGGCCTACCCAAGAGGGTGGAAGCAGGGCCTGATCAATCCCTGGAGACCTTAATAGATCTCACAGATAAAAAATTTTGCAGGAGGGAATGTAATAGACTCTGGTGTGTGTGTGTGTGTGTGTGTGTGTGTGTGTGTGTGTGAGAATTTGTGGCTCGGCCAGGCTTGCCAGTCTAGTTTGAGTGTGTGGCTCCATGGACGGACACCCTTAAGGTCCCCAAAAGTCTACAGAGTCTGAATAGGCTCTCCTATGTCCTGGTGACAGTATAAGGGCTAGGGCAGTATTGGATCAGATTCCGACTGCAAGTCACAAAGCTGAGTCCCCTACTGCCAAACCTCACCTAAAATTTCCCTCAGGAACACGACCAGAGGAGTATCTGATTGGTCCTCTCATCCAAGGGGATACCCTACCTTTGTCTGTCTTTGCCACACTGAACACGAGAAAGAAATTAATAATGGGATCAAAACAGAGTAAGCCTATGATTTTAGAGGTCATGCTCAAAAATTTTAAACAGGGAGTTTCAGATGATTACAGGGTGAAAATAACACCCAGGAAGTTAAGGACCTTTTGTGAACTAGAATGGCCCATATTCAATGTAGGATGGCCTCCAGAAGGGACATTAGATGCTCAAATAGTGCAGTGGGTTTGGCTAATAATCACTGGGAACCCAGGCCACCCTGATCAATTTCCATACATGGACTCCTGGCTTGTAATTGACCAAAATCCCCTGCCTTGGATGTGATTCATCATTATCAAACAGAGCCAGGCAAAGGTTTTAACCACTTTATCCGGAAGCTCACCCAGGGAGCCAAAGAAGCGACCCACCGCTCTTCTAGTATGGAAGATATTGCCTTTCCCCCTCCTAATTACTTGCCAAGCTCCCTCCATGCTCTCCCTAAGCTTGAAACTCCTCCCCCACCTTTCTCTCCACCACAGCAGCAGTTACCATGGCAGTGGACGCCACCACTGCCTCCGCCACCACCACAGTTGATGCCGCACATCTCCTCGCCCTCTCAGACCCAGAGAAACCTCCCCCACAGAGGTCAGCAGCCAGACTGCACCTCAGACCCAGACTTAATGCTTTCCAAATGCCTGTAAGGGAGACGAGAGAGCCTGAAAGACAGAATGAGGACTGAACAGTCCAGCCCAGCCTTTCCATGATGTATTATCAACCTTTCTCTACAACCGACCTCAATTGGAAACACAGCACTCAATCATACTCTGAAAAGCCACAAGCAATGGTTGACTTGATGGAGTCCCTCTTACATATCCACCGACCGACTTGGGAAGATTGTCAACAGTTACTCCATACTCTGTTTAATACAGAAGAAAAAAGAAGAAGAATGAGAGAAACACGACAGTATTTAGATGATCACACACCTCTGGGGATCAATGACCCTGCTGTCTGGGCTCAAGCTGCCATGACTGAAGAACGCCCAACATGGGATTTCACCACAGAAGAAGTATAAGCCCATATCCGACGATACCAGGAAGTCCTCCTTCGGGGAGTCCAAGCTGGAGCCAAAAAGCCCATGAACATGACTAAAATATCCTCCGTCACACAGCACCCTGGGGAGTCTCCCGGAGACTACTATGAAAGATTATGTGAAGCATACTGTGTATACACCCAGTTTGACCCCGAGGCACCAGAAAGTCAACAGATGGTAAACACCTCTTTTGTGGCACAGGCTGCCCCAGATATCAGAAGAAAACTCCAGAAGTTGGAGGGCTTTGCCAGGATGAATATCACTCAGCTGATAGAGGTCACCAATAACGTTTTCATAAACAGAGAAGTCGCAGCCGAAAGAGAAGCTGAGAGAAGACTAAAAAAAAGGCCACCCTTCTCACAGCATCACTAAAAGAAACAGAAGCTGAAAAGATGGGAAGACCCCAACCACCAAAATGGGGGAAGCCCAGAACCCCCTTGGCAAGGGACCAATGTGCATACTGCAAAAAGAAGGGACACTGGAAGAATAAATGTCCAAATCAGAAGGGGCCTTTGAAACCCAGCTGCTATCAGGAGGAACCTCGAGGTGAGAACCTCGTTGGTCTGGCTGGGGTAGAATCAGACTGAGGGGTCTGAGCTCTTTCTCTCTTGGCTCCCATGAGCCCACGGTCAAGATGAAGTTAGGGGGCCAAACAATAACTTTCATGGTTGACACTGGGGCTGGATACTCTGTTGTTACTTCCCAGGTGGTGCCCTTAAGCCAAAAGACAGCAACCATACTTGGGGCTACTGGGACACAGGCAATGTAGCAGCCCTTCTGTCAAGCTCAACAATGTGAACTTGGGGGTCACAAAATCCGGCATGAGTTCTTCTACTTACCTGACTGCCTGATTCCTCTCCTGGGCTGGGATCTGCTCTCCAAACTTGGGGCCCAGATAACTTTTGGATTCACTAGACACACTAGCCTCCAATTAAACCCAAGGCAGAAGGAAACCCTGATCTTGGCAATTACCCTGCCAAGGAAAAAAGAATGGAGACTATTCTGCACCCAGGCCTTACCTTATAGCCCCTCAGAATTCAAGCTTACATTCCTCTCCATATGGGCTGAAGATAACCCACCTGGACTAGCTTGGAGTCACACCGCCATCATTGTTGACCTGATCCTTGGAGCCCAACCTCAGAGACAAAGGCAGTACCCCCTTCCATTTGAGGCTAGAATGGGTATACAAGAGCACCTGACCAAGCTCAGAGGAGCAGGTATTCTAATTGAGTGCCAATCAGCTTGGAATTCCCCACTCTTGCCAGTCAAGAAGCCAGGAGGAGCATACCGACCAGTACAGGATCTGAGGGCCATTAACAAAATGACTGTTTCCTTACACCCAATGGTTCTGAACCTGTATACTCTCCTCAGCCAAATTCCAAGGTCAGCCAGATGGTTTACATGCCTCGACCTAAAGGATGCATTTTTCTGCCTCCACCTGGCTCCTCAAAGTCAACCATTGTTTGCCTTTGAATGGACTGAGCTTATTACAGGGAGCCAGATGTAGCCGACCTGGACACAACTTCCCCAAGGCTTCAAGAACTCGCCCACTCTTTTGGGGGAACCACTAGCTACAGACCTCGCCGACTTTCCAAGGAAACCACAGGATGTGTCCTCCTCCAATATGTAGGCGACCTCCTCCTTGCCAGCGACACCCAAGAAGACTGTATGAAAGGTACCAAGGCCTTCCTGCAGCTCCTGTCCTACTCGGGGTACCAGGCCTCTTGGAAAAAGGCACAGATTTGTCAGCGGCAGGTAAGATACTTAGACTTCCTCCTTACAAAAGGAAAACGAGAACTAGGACCAGAAAGGAAGAAAGTTTTCACCACACTGCCACAGCCCTAAACAAAATGAGGCTTGTGTGAAATTTTAGGGGCTGCAGGGTTCTGTACATTTAGATTCCCGGATTCTCAGCCATAGCGAGGCCCTTCTATGACCTGTTGGGAGGGCCAGACCAGGAACCCCTCGCATGGACTCAGGAGGCAAGGGACACTTTCACAGAAATAAAGTTGGCTCTGGAACAAGACCCAGCCCTGGGTTTGCCTGATGTAGAAAGGCCCTTTAACCTCTTCATACATGAAAAGGACAAAGTAGCCCTTGGATTGCTCACACAGAGTATGGGGTCTTGGTAATAGCCAGTAGCTTACCTGTCAATAAAACTTGATCCTGTGGCTGTAGGATGGCCACCATGCCTCAGAGCATTGGCAGCCACAGTCCTGCTCATCAAGGAGGCAGACAAATTCACACTGGGACAAACAAACCACTTAATGTTAAGGTCCCACATGCGGTCATGTCCCTCATGAGCACCCAAGGATATCGTTTCCTCTCCAATTCTCAGCTGACACAATACCAAGGCCTTCTCTACAAAAACCCAAGGGTCACCTAGAAACAGTAAGAACACTAAACCCGACCACCTTCCTTTGCACAGAGGAGGGAGAACCCGACCATAACTGTTCCGAAGTAGTGGATGAAGTCTATGCCAGCCACCTGGACCTCCAAGACCAGTCTATAACAAGCCTAGAGATCACCCTGTTCAGTGATGGGAGCAGTTATTTACAAGAGGGCAGCTGAAGAGCAGGATATGCTGTAACCACCACCACTGAAGTTCTGGAAGCCAAGACCTTGCCAAAGGACACAACAAGCTGAACTGTACACCTCAACCCGAGTCCTCATCCTTAGCAAAGGTAAATGAGTTAACATCTACACTGATTCCCAGTATGCCTTCACTACTGTGCATGTACACAGGGCCATCTATAAAAAAGAGGCCTCCTTACTGCTGCAGGGAAAACTATCAAAAACAAGGAAGAAATACTAAAGATTCTTGAGGATGTATGGCTACCAGACAAGGTAGCTATCCTACACTGTAAGGGACATCAGAAAGGAGATGACCCCATAATTCAAGGAAATCACCTGGCTGACAAAACAGCCAGCATGGCCACCTGTGATGACCCAGGTGAAGCTCTTACCTACACCATGACTCTTGCACCCCAGAGGGAAGCCTCCCCGTCCCTGTACACAAATGAAGAAAGAAGTTGGGCCTCGACAAAAGGGGGCACACTAAGCAAAGAGGGATGGTGGGTCGGGCCAAATGGACACATCTTTGTCCCGTCGTCTATGGGAAAACATCTAGTGAAGGAATATCACCAACTCCCGCACCTAGGGAAAATTGCACTAGAGGCCCTCCTCAAAAAGAACTACTATATCAGCCAGCTGCCTGCATTATGCTGAGCTGTCAGTGAACAATGTGTAACGTGTGCCAGAAACAATGCTTGGTCTGACCCACGCCTCCCACCTGGCACACAAAGGATGGGGGGTGCCCCTTTCAAAGACTTAGAGGTGGACTTTACCCACATACAACTAAATAAAGGGTTCAGGTACCTTCTTGTAATAATCTGCACATATTCGGAATGGGTCAAAACATTCTCCACCAGAATGGAATGAAGTCGCGAGGTAGCCAAAGCTCTTCTATGGGAGATTGTGCCTTGGTTTGTTCTACCCTTAACTATACACAGTGATAATGGACTTTCATTTGTGGCAGACATTATACAAACCCTAACAAAGTCCCTCAACATTACCTGGAAACTGCACACTTCTTACTGACCACAGAGCTCAGGGAAAGTAGAGTGGATAAATCACACCCTCAAGAAAACCCTGGCTAAATTCCACCAAGAGACTAATCTCCCATGGCCAGATTTACTACCGCTGGCCCTCCTGCGTGCCCGATGCATGCCTGGGGCACTGGGATTCTCATCTTTTCAGTTATTATATGGGCAATCCCCCCCCCCCATGTTTAGGAATACTCCCTGGAGACCTACACCAGATTGGAGACAAGGGAATAAGAGAAAAGCTCCAGACCTTGGGGACAGCCCTAAATAAGTTACGAAGATACACCATAGAGAGGGCCTCAATTTCCTTAGGGACCTCCGTTCACCCCCTTCAGCCAGGAGACTCTGTGTGGGTCAAAGATTGGAAGAGGGAACCTCTTAGACCACGGTGGACTGGGCTTCATAGTGTTATTCTAACAACTCCTACAGCCCTTAAAGTTTCAGGTAGCACCCCATGGGTCCATCACTCTGGAGTTAAGAAGCCAACTCAGAAGAACCCACAACCTGGAGAAGTGACTCAGATCCAGTCAACCCGCTTAAACTGACCCTCAAAAGGGAAACTGACCCCTGAGACCTCCAGCCCTGCTTCAGCCACACCCCGGAAGCTGGCTGGTATGTGCACGGCAGAAGCTTGAGGAATCAACGTGTGAACCTAGTCCTGTGGTTTGGATGCAACTTTGACAGCCCTTGCCCCTTACTGGTGTCATAGCCCTGATCTTACTTCTTACTGTTGGGCTGATAGAGACTGCACCAACAAGCTGGATATGAGACAAAAGATGCATGCTGGGTCTCACATACCTCCTCTGGATGGGAAGATTATTAAGTACTGCCTGTGTATTATGATAACCTCTCTCACCCTCACAACTGCCACTTACCCACTTTTCCTCCAGGATTGTTATATGACAATAAGTGGGTCAAGGGCATTCAGCACCTTCATCTCCCTCCACAATGATTGCTACAAGGGAAAAACACCTACTCTCTGTCAGTCACCCGGTGCCCCAAGGAGTAAGTATTGGACCATAGAGATAACCCAAAATGTCAGGACCCCATGTCACAACAAGGGCCTCCAGAGAGGGAAGCAAGCTTGCTACACTTACCTTCCTCAATGGGGGATGGGTGCAATACAGGGCCCTTCAAAAAGTTATCAAGGATAGCCAGGATAGGGTAATACAAGCCATAAAGGCTACCAGGGCTTGAACCTTTGAGCCTTTAATCAGATGCTTACCAATTCCCCACTCCAGCATTGGGCCAACACTACTCTTCAAGTCCTCCATAAAATAATCACATCCAAACCTGCTGGATGTGCTTGCCCCTCAGCTGGAGGGTTTACTTAGCCACTCCCATCCATTTGACCTGGGAAGCTCCTGAAAATCTCAAAACCAGCACCTCTGTCTTACATGGACCCCTGGCCACTGGGGTCTGTCTCACAAATGCCGATAATCTAATCTGTACAGTCCCTGAAGGTATGAACAGTACCTCTCTATGGAGAAGAAATATAACCTTAAAGAGGAATGCAACCCTGTGTTCAACCCTTGGGGTATTCTATCTGTGTTCTAATTCAGCCTACCGATGCTTAGAGGCCAACTGGACTCAGATATGTTATTCCATCTTCCTAACCCCAGAGATTTCTGTATACACTGAAGATCAATGTATAGCCCCAAGTCCTGGGCTAAACAGGCAGTCCTGCTACCCATTCTGGTAGGCACAAGAATTGCAACAGGAATAGGAACTGGAATGGAGGGCATAAGTTCATCTGTAGGATTATACCATAGACTATCTCAACAGATAAATAAAGATATGGAACAGGTGGCAGAATCTCTGGGAACCTTACAAAACCAAATAAACTCTCTGGTGGCAGTGACCCTTCAAAATAGGCAAGCCCTTGACCTCCTCACTTCAGAAAAAGGAGGGACTTGCATCTTTCTGGTAGAGGAATGTTGCTATTTTGTAAACCAGTCAGGAATAGTTACAACTAAGGTTAAGGAACTCAAGGAAAGAATTCAACATAGACAACAGGAAAGTATCAATCAATGGAAATGATGGGATCTCACAAATTGGGAATCCTGGCTTCCTGCCCTGGTGGGACCCCTCCTCTCCATAATTTTACTTATATCCATTGGCCCCTGTATAATGAATGCTGTGGTACATTTTATGGAAAACACTGTTGCTTACCAAACTACTGCATGTATCTTAGCCTTCTCAGAGTACCAACCTGTAAAACTGAAAGGTGATGCCTACTAAAAGTTGGGGTTTTTTTTAAAGGCATCAAAGGGGGGAATGTTGAAGAAGTGAATAAAGTATGCCAAAGATGGCGGATGGGGTAAAACATACTCTGGTCTCTAGCTTAGAGACCCATCCTCCTGGTTCTTCTTCCTGTGTTTGCTGTGCACTGGAAAAAACCCCACAGATATGGAAGCTGACAACTATACATTACCCTCCCCACTTGCATTCCATGCTCAGACCCTTGAAGAAACAGTCTCCTCTGAGCCCGTTGGTGTTAAATAAATCTCCAATCCACCAAGATCTGAGTGCTGCGTGGTTTTTCCGCCAGAGTTCCAGCCTGGTTCCATAACAATGGGGAATAAGTTTAGGAATTCCCTGAACCTGCACTGATGGGTTAACAAGGCTTAAAGAATTAGAAAGCCATAGGATGCTCACACTCAAGTTTGGGTAAACAAGATTAGGTAAATAGGTATAGAGAGGGCGGGGCAAAGGTCCCAGTATAAAGAGGGCTGGGCCAAGGCCCCAGTATATAACAAAGATATATGAGGTAAACAAGATTAGAAATTCAGGGTGGAAATGCCCCCCAACTTTGTACTATAGCAGAAAACTGCTTTCACAGGAAGGAAGGACCAAATTAGGTAAATAGGTAGCTATAGACTGCTGTGGGTGAAGTTGCCCAAAGCAGAGCTAATTAGCAAAAGAAAGGTGCCTTGTTGACCCTGAGGTTACCTGCTCTGTCTTTCTTGCCCCCTAGACCAGTTTAGGTAAAACAGAGGTGGTGCCTCAAGTCTGCTGTAAACAACCTTATGCCTAGCCACCAGGCACCACAATTTTGTTTTATATTAACCCAAACTCTTAGCCCCACATATTTTCAAAACCCTCTTTCCCTCACACCCATGTGTTAATGTTCACAGATTTATTGTCTCTCCATGCATGTCCATCACCAAGGAACCCTAATTGGGGCTCTTGTCTTCTCCTGGACATTAGTCATCTCTCGCATTTTAATCCTGCGTCCCACTCTCTTGCTACACAAGAGAGAACTCTAGACCCAGAATCTAAGACAGATGGGGCAAAGAGAGAAGGAGACATAGAATCTGAAGCAGGCTCCAGGCTCTGAGCTGTCAGGGCTCAGAGCCCAACGTGAGGCTTGAACTCAGGAACTGTAAGATCATGACCTGAGGCAAAGTCAGATGCTTAACTGACTGAGCCACCCAGGCACCCCTCAAACCAATCACTTTAGTTGTAATATGTTCACTTTCAATGTTTCTACTCTTAAAAAAAACTACCTCAAATTTTTAACGACTAAACAATTCAATTTTTAACCCTCCAACTCTTCTACAATGGGGGAGGGCATCAGAAACTTTTTGCCTACAAAACCAATTTTTGAGTAGTTCTTAGTACTCACTGAGAAGGAAGAACAATTCTTCAAGTAGTTTCAATGCTATTCCATTTCCTCTTGTATTCTACCACAAAGATTTTGAAGCTAAAAACTATATTTTGGGGGCACTTGGGTGACTCAGTTGGTTAAGCTTCCAACTTCATCTGAGGTCATGATCTCAGGTTTCATGGGTTAGAGTCCCCACATTGGGCTCTGGACTGACCGCTCAGAGCTTGGAGCTTGCTTCAGATTCTGTGTCTCCCTCTCATTCTGTTGCTCCCCCACTCACACTCTGTCTCTCTCTCTCTCAAAAAAAATGAATAAACATTTAAAAAATTAAAAATTATGTTTTGTTTACCTTTATATCCCTGAACACAATGAAGAGCCTGGAAAAGTAGTCACTCAATGAATGTTTGAATGAATGAAATAATAAAATATTTAAAAAGATTATCTACTTTAAATGTTTTTTCAGATTCATGTAATTTATATGTAATAATTAAGCAACTGATAGAATTGTGGTAAAATGAAAATTATTTTTTTGTTTTCATATGATACAGATTTTTTGTTGAAATGGTCTGGATTTAGAAATTTGTGCTCCTTTAAATAAAGTATTTTTTATTGATTGCTATTTATGGATACAAATACAAGAGGAGAGACATTTACTACTCTGTCCTAAGAATTTCAGAAAGGGGAGGGAAATTTCCACAAGAGGGATGAGTATTAAAGTGAAAACTTGCACTCTATTTCTCTCCCTCGTTTATTTCTCCCTATGGTAGGAGAAGAAACTTGTGCAATCTGGAACAGAAACAGGTAATAGGCTATGCTGCCCCCTAACACAGAATCTTTATATTGAAAAGTCAGTGTCTTCTGTCTTTGACTCTGATTCTCTTTGTTCTCTGGATGACTGAATTTATTAGGTGACCAATCTTTCATGCTACTGCTCTGCAGATCCTAATCTCTTTATAGGTAGTTGTGAGAATTCTTAGTTGGCCTCATGCCTTTTCCAGAATAATAAAAGTGATATGTTGATCCTCATCTGGCTCTATCATTGCTTTCTCAAGTGGCTAGAATTCAAAAGATAACCTAAATTTCCTGTAGTACTAGGAATGTTTAAACTTTGAGCCTTTACTAGAGAGTCATGATGGACAACTGTTATTTTGTTTCTGATTAATGAAACATTTGGGATTCATGATTTTTAACTAGAAATATTAAAAAATATTCTGGTGGTAATTTAGTTTGTATGCTCTCAGGATTCAAAAGGCACCTCAGTAGGTGATGTCACTGAAAATGATAGAATAAGGACTTCACCAAATTCTCTTCCATAAAGCACTGAAAAATTTGGCAAAAAGGCAGAGTGAATGTTTTGAGAACAGTTGAAATTAGCCAAGGTCTCAGTGCATTCTGAAAAATATTCAAGAAAAAAAAGTTTAATCTTGGTTAAAACAATGGCCTATATAGCCTTTTAACTTGCCCTATTTTCAGTGTCTTCTTTCTAGCCCCATTATGGCCTTGAAAACCAATAGCAAAAAATAATGTTAAACACCGGCAGCTTGTTAGCAATTAGAGGGATAAGAAAAGGGTGGAATGACATGAAAACCTCATTCCCAGATAATTATTATTATTTGACCTATTATGTAACCCTTTGGAAGACTCCACTTTCAAGGCTGTTGTAATTTTATTTGAACTACTAAGAACCATTAAAAGTATGACTATTTCCATCATTGAAAATAGGCAAAGAAATAGCAAGTTATGATTATTCAGGACAGATAAGAAAAGTAATAAACTGATAGAAATCCGGGGAATATGAGTCTATTATTTTTTGGTTAAGAGACTTTATTTTGTTTCAGCAGTTTTAGTTTTACAAGAAAAAAATTGAAATAAAAATATAGAGAGTTCCCATCTACTCCCTTTGCTCCGTTTTCCCCATTTCCCCTTCTTAGTAACATCTTGCATTATTGTGGTGCATTTGTTCCAATTAAAAAGCCAATATACACAGTATTATTAACTAAATTCCATAGTTTATATTAGAGTTTATTCTTGGTGTTGCATATTATAAGGCTTTTCACAAATTTATAATGACATATATGCATCATTACAATATCATACAAAATAACAATTTTATTGTTCCCCAAATCCCCATGCTCCACCTATTATTTCCTCCTTCCTTCACCCAGAACTTCTGACAACCATGGATTTGGCTACTGTTGCTATGGTTTAGCTTTTTCCAAAATGTCATGCAGTTGGAATCATATAGAATATAGCCATTCCAGATTGGTTTCTTTCACTTAGCAGCATGCAGTTAAGATTCCTCTATATCATTTTGTGGCTTGATAACTCATTTGTATTTATCATTGACTACTTGTATGACTATACCATAGTTTTTTCTTTTTCTTTTTTTTTTTTTTTTTTTTGGTCCATCTTAGAAGGACTTCTTAGTTGCTTCCAAGTTTTGGCAATTATTAAAAAAACTGTTACAAACATTTGTGCAGTTTTTTGTGAAAAAGTAATTTTTATTTCATTTGGGTAAATTATAAAGGGCATGATTGTTGGATCACATGGTAAGAGTATGTTCAATTTTGTAAGAAACTGACTGGGATTGTTAGTTTTATGTGTCAACTTGACTGTGCCATGGTATGCCCAGATATTTGATCAAACATTATTATGGGTGTGTCTGTGAAGGTGTTTCAAGATGAAATTAACATTTGCTTCTGTAGACGGACATCACTATCCTTATTGTGGGTGAATCTCATCCCAGAAGTTGTGGGCTTAATAGAACAAAAAGGCTGAATAAGAGGAAACTCTTTCTGCCTTACTATCTTTGAGCTGGGGCATCAGATTTTTCCTGCATTCAGACATGAACTGAAACATCAGCTTTTTCTGAATCTTGAGCCTTCCAGCACTCAGAATAGAATGGAACTATACCATCAGTTCTTCTGGTTCTCAGGCCTTTAGACTTGGACTGGAACTATATTGTTGATTCTCCTGAGTCTCCAGCTTACTGACTACAGATCTTAGGTGTTGCCAGCCTCCATCGCTACATGGCCCAATTCCATATATATGTATATATATATATATATATATATATTCCATATAGAAACAAATTCCATATATATATATATATATATATATATATATATATATATAGTTTTGTAGTGGTAACATACTATTGTTTTAATTTGCAATTTTATACTAACATAAAATGTTGAGCATCTTTTCATATGTTTATTTTTTATCTGTATATTTTATTTAAAGAGGTGTTCAAATCTTTTGCACATATTTAAATTGGGTATTTTAAAAATTGTTGTTAATTTTAAAGAGTTATTTTTTATATCTTGAATAAAATTCTTTTATTAGATGTATGTTTTGCCATTTTTTTCTTCCAGTCTGTTGTTTGTCACTTTAGTCTCTGAACAACTTGTATCTTTCACAGGACAGAATTTTTTAATATTAATGAAATCCAGTTTATCATATTTTTCTTTTATGGATAATGCTTTTGGTGTTGCATCAAAAAAGTCATTACCAAACCCAAGGCCACCTAGATCTCCTCTTATGCTATTTTCTAAGGGTTCTATAGTTTTATGTTTTATATGAGCTCTATCATTCATTTTGAGTTGATTGTTATGAGTGTAATCTATGTCTAGATTCATTTTTTTAAACATTATTGTCTAGTTGTTCCATCACAAATTGTTGAAAATGTTATCTTTTTTCCATCAAATTTACTTTGCTTCTTTGTCAATTATCAGTACACTACATTTCTGGGCTTTCTATTCTATTCTGTCTTTTGCCTATACCAAACTGTCTTGATTACTGTGGTTTTATAGTAAGTTATAAACTTAGGTAGCATCCTTTCTTTCAATATTATGTGTGTTATGTGGTTTGCTCTAGTTTGCTTGTCCCAGATTACAATTCTTTTTCTATTCTTAAATAAATTCATATTTTCTGAAACTAAATTGCTTTTATTTAAAGTTGATAGAACAGAAATAAAAATAATAAATAGCCCTAAAAATGTGGGAGTTCATCAATCTTACCAACATATGCATATGGAATACCCAAGAGATGAGAAAGATAAAGCATCAAAAATACAATTTTGAAGAAATAATGACAGAAAACTTCCCAAATTTGAAGAAAATTATTTGTCCAAGAAGCTCAACAAATTCAATCAGGATAAACTCCAAAAGAACAACACCTATACATCATAATCGAACTGTCAAAAGACAAGTACAAAGAAGGAATCTTGAAAGCAGAAAGAAAGAAGCAACTCATTATGTAGAATTGACCTTCGGTAATGTTAAGAAATTAGTGGGATGGCATATTCAACACATTGAAAGAAAAATATGCTAAATAAATTTAAAAGAATTGAAATCATACACGATGTGTTTTCCCCAGGAAAATGGAAGGAAATTACAAATTAGTAAGAAGAAAATTTGGAAATTCACAAATATATGTAAATTGAACAGCACCATTTTGTTTTTATTTTATTATTATTATGTTAATGTTTTTGAGAGACAGAGAGAGACCGAGGGAGAGAGAGGCAGCTCATGAGCAGGGGAGGGGCAAAGAGAGAGGGAGACACAGAATCTGAAGCAGGCTCCAGGTTCTGAGCTGTCAGCACAGAGCATGATGCGGGACTTGAACTCACAAACTGTGAGACCTGAGTTGAAGTTAGTCACTCAACCACCTAAGCCACCCAGGCACCCTGAACAACAACATTTTAAACAACTAATGGGTCAAAAAAATAAATCACAGGGGAAATTAAAAAAAAATAACTTGATACAAATGAAAATGAATACACTACATACCAAAACTTGCAGAATGTTTTTAATGCATGCTTAGAAATTTATAGCTCAAAATATTTGTATTAAAGAAGGAACACAAAATAAACCTAAACTTTCATATTAGGAAATTAGGAAAAGAGAAGGAAACTTAAAGCAAGCAGAAGGATGAAAAATAATAAACAGCAGAAATAAAGGGTATAATTAGAAAAAGAGTAGAGAAAAAAAGGTTAGTTTTTTAAAATCATAAACAACATTGACCAACCTTTAGTGAGACTTACCCAGGGGAAAAAAATAGCCACAAATTACTAAAATCTGGAATGAAAAAAATGAGGTATTACTATCAATCTTATAATAAAAAATATTATAGAGGAATATTCTGAAATGAATGAAAAATATTAGATAATTTATTTGCAATACACAAATTCCTAGAGAGATACTAACTACTGATTCTGATTTAAGAAGAATTAGAGTATCTGAAAAAAATAATAATAAGCAGAAAGATTGACTTATAAGAAAAAAAAATCCCACGAAGAGAAGTCCAGAACCATAACTTCACTGGTGAAGTCTTTCAAAAGTTATAGAAGAATTAACATCAATCCTTCAAAACATCTTCCAAAAATGAAGAGAATGGAACACTTCCCAACTCATTCTATGAGGCCAGTATCTTTTATACCAAAACCAGATAAAGATATCAGAAAAAAACATGGCAGACTAATATCCTACATTAATATAAAAACAAATATCCTTGGTATAATAGATAATTGATTATACATCATGGCCAAGTGGGATTTATCCATTGGACAAAATTCAAAACTGTTTATGATAAAAACTGTCAACAAAATCAGAATAACATTTACAAAAAAAAACCCCAGCTAACATTATACTTTGTTGTGAAACATTAAAAGCTTCCCCTATAAGAACAAGGATAAGAAAAAAAAATGTTTATTGCTGACATATCTATATAGCAATAAAATGGAAGTTCTAGCCTGGACAGTTAGACAAGAAAAATAAATGAAATAACATTAAATGAATGCATTAATATATTATTAATTATTAAATTAAATTATATACTCATTAAATTAGTTAAAGTCATTAAGATTGGAAAGATTTAAAAGTATTACAAAACCATTTGTAAATGACATGATTATGTGTATTGAAAATCTTAAAAAAAACAGGAAAAAAAAACTAAAAGAAATAGTAAACCACTTCAAGTGAAGTAACAAGATGTATATGCAAAAATCTATTGTATTTCTATAGATTGCCAAAGAAAATTTGAAAATAATATTAGTAAACCACTCCATTTACAACAGCATCAAAAAGAAAAAAAATTCCTCAGCTATAAACTTAACCAAAGAAGTATAACACTTGTACACTGAAAACTACAAAAGAACATTGTACCTAATTTTTAAAGACCTATCTAAATAGAAATGTATTTCTTATTCATGAATTGGAAGACTTAATGGTATTAATATGTTAATACTGTCCAAATTGATCTCCAGAGTCAATGCAAGCTTTATCTTTTTTTTCATTTAATTTTTTTTCAATGTATGAAATTTATTGTCAAAATGTTTTCCATACAACACCCAGTGTTCATCCCAAAAGTTGCCCTCCTCAATACCCATCAACCACCCTCCCCTCCCTCCCAACCCCCCATCAACCCTCACTTTGTTCTCAGTTTTTAAGAGTGTCTTATGCTTTGGCTCTCTCCCACTCTAACCTCTTTTTTTTTTTTTTTCCTTCCCCTCCCCCATGGGTTTCTGTTAAGTTTCTCAGGATCCACATAAGAGTGGAAACATATGGTATCTGTCTTTCTCTGTATGGCTTATTTCACTTAGCATCACACTCTCCGGTTCCATCCACGTTGCTACAAAGGGCCATATTTCGTTCTTTCTCACTGCCACGTAGAACTCCATTGTGAATATAAACCACAACTGCTTTATCCATTCATCAGTTGATGGACATTTCGGCTCTTTCCATAATTTGGCTATTGTTGAGAGTGCTGCTATAAACATTGGGGTACAAGTGCCCCTATGTATCAGCACTCCTGTATCCCTTGGGTAAATTCCTAGCAGTGCTATTGCTGGGTCATAGGATAGGTCTATTTTTAACTTTCTGAGGAACCTCCACACTGTTTTCCAGAGTGGCTGCACCAATTTACATTCCCACCAACAGTGCAAGAGGGTTTCCGTTTCTCCACATCCTCTCCAGCATCTATAGTCTCCTGATTTGTTCATTTTGGCCACTCTGACTGGCGTGAGGTGATATCTGAGTGTGGTTTTGATTTGTATTTCCCTGATAAGGAGCGACGTTGAGCATCTTTTCATGTGTCTGTTGGCCATCCGGATGTCTTCTTTAGAGAAGTGTCTATTCATGTTTTCTGCCCATTTCTTCACTGGGTTATTTGTTTTTCGGGTGTGGAGTGTGGTGAGCTCTTTATAGATTTTGGATACTAGCCCTTTGTCTGATATGTCATTTGCAAATATCTTTTCCCATTCCGTTGGTTGCCTTTTACTTTTGTTGGTTGTTTCTTTTGCTGTGCAGAAGCTTTTTATCTTCATAAGGTCTCAGTAGTTCATTTTTGCTTTTAATTCCCTTGCCTTTGGGAATGTGTCAAGTAAGAAATTGCTACAGCTGAGGTCAGAGAGGTCTTTTCCTGCTTTCTCCTCTAGGGTTTTGATGGTTTCCTGTCTCACATTCAGGTCCTTTCTCCATTTTGAGTTTATTTTTGTGAATGGTGTGAGAAAGTGGTCTAGTTTCAACCTTCTGCATGTTGCTGTCCAGTTCTCCCAGCACCATTTGTTAAAGAGACTGTCTTTTTTCCATTGGATGTTCTTTCCTGTTTTGTCAAAGATGAGTTGGCCATACGTTTGTGGGTCTAGTTCTGGGGTTTCTATTCTATTCCATTGGTCTATGTGTCTGTTTTTGTGCCAATACCATGCTGTCTTGATGATGACAGCTTTGTAGTAGAGGCTAAAGTCTGGGATTGTGATGCCTCCTGCTTTGGTCTTCTTCTTCAAAATTACTTTGGCTATTCGGGGCCTTTTGTGGTTCCATATGAATTTTAGGATTGCTTGTTCTAGTTTCGAGAAGAATGCTGGTGCAACTTTGATTGGGATTGCATTGAATGTGTAGATAGCTTCGGGTAGTATTGACATTTTGACAATATTTATTCTTTCAATCCATGAGCAGGGAATGTCTTTCCATTTCTTTATATCTTCTTCAATTACCTTCATAAGCTTTCTATAGTTTTCAGCCTACAGATCTTTAACCTCTTTGGTTAGATTTATTCCTAGGTATTTTATGCTTCTTGGTGCAATTGTGAATGGGATCAGTTTCTTTATTTGTCTTTCTGTTGGTTCATTGTTAGTGTATAAGAATGCAACTGATTTCTGTACATTGATTTTGTATCCTGCAACTTTGCTAAATTCATGTATCAGTTCTAGCAGACTTTTGGTGGAGTCTATCGGATTTTCCATGTATAGTATGTCATCTGCACAAAGTGAAAGCTTGACTCCATGCATACTTTCAGACCACAGTGCTATGAAGCTTGAAATCAACCACAGGAAAAAGTCTGTAAACCTCCCAAAGCATAGAGGTTAAAGAATACCCTACAAAAGAGTGAGTGGGTCAACCAGGCAATTAGAGAAGAAATTAAAAAATATATGGAAAGAAACGAAAATGAAAATACAACAATCCAAATGCTTTGGGACGCAGCAAAGGCAGTCCTGAGAGGAAAATACATTGCAATCCAGGCCTATCTCAAGAAACAAGAAAAATCCCAAATACAAAATCTAACAGCACACCTAAAGGAAATAGAAGCAGAACAGCAAAGACAGCCTAAACCCATCAGAAGAAGAGAAATAATAAAGATCAGAGGAGAAATAAACAATGTAGAATCTAAAAAAAACTGTAGAGCAGATCAATGAAACCAAGAGTTGGTTTTTTGAAAAAATAAACAAAATTGACAAACCTCTAGCCAGGCTTCTCAAAAAGAAAAGGGAGATGACCCAAATAGATAAAATCATGAATGAAAAGGGAATTATTGCAACCAATCCCTCAGAGATACAAACAATTATCAGGGGATACTATGAAAAATTATATGCCAACAAACTGGACAACCTGGAAGAAATGGACAAATTCCTAAACACCCACACACTTCCAAAACTCAATCAGGAGGAAATAAAAAGCTTGAACAGACCCATAACCAGCGAAGAAATTGAATCGGTTATCAAAAATCTCCCAAAAAATAAGAGTCCAGGACCAGATGGCTTCCCAGGGGAGTTCTACCAGACATTGAAAGCAGAGATAATACCTATCCTTCTCAAGCTATTCCAAGAAATAGAAAGGGAAGTAAAACTTCCAGACTCATTCTATGAAGCCAGTATTACTTTCGTTCCCAAACGAGACAGAGACCCAGTAAAAAAAGAGAACTACAGTCCAATATCCCTGATGAATATGCATGCAAAAATTCTCGATAAGATACTAGCAAATCGAATTTAACAACATATAAAAAGAATTATTCACCATGATCACGTGGGATTCATTCCTGGGATGCAGGACTGGTTCAACATTTGCAAATCAATCAACGTGATACATCACATTAATAAAAGAAAAGATAAGAACCATATGATCTTGTCAATTGATGCAGAAAAGGCCTTTGACAAAACCCAGCATGCTTTCTTAATAAAAACGCTTGAGAAAGTCAGGGTAGAAGGAACATACTTTAAGATCATCAAAGCCAATTATGAAAATCCCACAGCTAACATCATCCTCAATGGGGAAAAACTGAGAGCTTTTTCCCTGAGATCAGGAACACGACAGGGATGCCCACTCTCACTGCTGTTGTTTAACATAGTGTTTGAAGTTCTAGCATCAGCAATCAGACAACAAAAGGAAATCAAAGGAATGCAAGCTTTATCTTGTGTTCAGCTGTCATTTCTTCAGAAATGGTCGTGTTGATTCGAAATTTATATTGAAATCCAAGTAACCCTCAATAGTCATAACAATTTTAAGAGCTAAAAATAAATGTAGGAGCATTTATGTCTATTGATTCCAAACCTACCACAAACCAATGATGATTAAGAGAATGTGATAGTTGCATTAAGGAGAGATATGTAAGTCAATGGAATAGAATTAGGGGACCAGAAATAAAATCATGTGTCTACTCATTTTCTACAATGATATCAAAACAATTCTATGAGAAAAATTGTTTTGTTTTGTTTTCTTTTGTTTTTAACAAATGGTGCTGGGATAATTGTATATTCACATGCAAAAGAATGGATATGGGCTTCTATATCAGGCAGTATACAAAAATTAAGATGGATCAAAGTCTTTGGTTTATGAGCTAAAACCACAAAATAGTTAGGAAAAAAAAACATAGGGTTGATTCTTGGTAACCTTGGATTAGACATAATTTCTTAGGACACCAAAAGCATGAAAGAAAAAGTATATGGAATAGGCATTATCAAATATAAAACTTTTGTACTTCAAAAGATACCATGAAGAAACTGAAAAAAAAAACAAACAACTTAGAATGAGACAAAAAGTTTGCAATCATACATCTAATAAGTAACATATTTAGAATATATAGAAGAACTACTAAACCTCAATAATAAGACAAATGACCCAATTTAAAACAGGGAAAAGTTCTGAATAAACAGATCTTTGATGAAGATAAATATGGCCAAAAGGCCCAAGAAAAAATGCTCACTATTGTCAGCCAACAGGGAAACATAAATTCAAACCACAATTAGATATCGCTTTACACCCACTAAGATGACTATAATTAAAGGGTCAGATAATAACTAGTGATTCGTGGAAATGTGAAGAAACTGGAAACATACTATGATGTTGGAATGTAAAATGTTAAACTTGCTTTGTAAAATGAGTGACAGCTCCTCAAATAGTCAAGCATAGAATTACCATGTGATCTAGTAATTCCATTCCTAGGTCTATACCTTCAAAAAATAAAAACATATCTTCACACAAAAATGACATAAATGTTCATAATAGCCAAAAATGGGAAACAATTCAAATGTCCATCAGCTGATTAATAGATAAATAAAATGTTGTATATCCATATAATGGAATAATATTCAGCAACAAAAGAAATAAAGTACTAACCCATGCTGAAATATGGATGTTCCTTGAGGCTACTATGGTAAATGAAAGACGTCACAAAAGATCACATAGTGTATAACTTCATTTATATGGAATGTCCAGAATTGGAAATATGTACAGATAGAATATAGATTGTTGATTGCCTAGGGCTGAAAGTGGAGGGAATAGAGCAGTAGCTATGTGGATAGCTAATAGGTTTAGAGTGTTTTGGGAGGATAATGAAAATGTTCTAAAATTAATTGTGGTCGTGAATGTAGATGTCTGTGACTATACTAAAAGCCATTGAACTTTACACTTAGATGGGTGAATTTTGTGTGAGTTATATCTCACTATCAACACACACAAGCAAACATATGTACACTAGACCATAGGATTGGGATTTTGCTAAAGGTGCATAATTAAGTACATTCTTATCATATTTTAGAAACATTTTCCTCAGACTTGGCACATTTCATAGGTCTCTGAAATCATCATTTTTAAGTGGGATTGTGCGTTGTTGGTACAGTGGTGTGCGTACCTGCTTTCCTAGGGATGAGAGTGTGCTGATGATGCATAATGGGGAAAGCAGGACTGGATGTGGTCAAGGTAGAGTTTCAGAGCCAAGCCAAATTTAGCTCAAATCCTACTTGTGCCACTAATGAAGTATGGTCTTGGACAGTTTAATAAGTTGCCCTGTATCTCAGTCTTTTTATCTCTAAAATGGGGGAACATGCCATCTTTCTAACAGACTTGCTATGAGAATTAAATTAAATAATTCTAACAAAGCATAAGTGCTTAATTTTATGCTATTGTCATAATTATTATTTAGATGTAGCTGTAAGTATTGATAGACTATCTGAGTATGTTCCAGTTATATGAAATGGTCATTCTAGGCAGAGGGAGTCATTTGACCAAAGGCATAGATGTGAACAGCGTGCAACATATTTGCAGATCTGGCTATAGTATATGATGTATAGAGAGGAAGAGTGTACGGAAAATTTGAACATATTAGTTGCTACTAAAACTTGAAAGGAAAGGAGTAACAAGTTAAGGAACTCTGAAGTAGTGGTTTAGAGGCCATTTCATATTCACCTTTGAATCCTCAAGACCTGGACCTAACAAATTTGAAAAAAAAAAAAACAGAATTGGAAAACTGACATTATTTGACTAAACAAAATTTATACAACTACATTAATAATGATGGTATTTTAATGGTGTTAGGATAAATGCATAGATCAATGGAACAGATTAGAGCATTTATAAATAGAGCAACATATGTATGATCAATTGGTTTTCGATAAAAGTGTAAAGGCAGGTCAGTGTAAAACGTATAGTCTTTTCAACAAATGATGTTAGAACAATTGAACACTTATATACATAAAATGAACTTTGACCCATACAAAAGGCAACTCAAAATGGATCATAGATTTAATCATAAAACCTAAAAGTATGAAACTCCTAATAGAAAGCATAAGAGAAATTTTGATTACCTCCAGTTAGGGAAATACTTTTTATTATTTATTTGCTGATTTGTTTTAGAGAGAGTGCACAAGAAGAGGAGAGGAGCAGAAGGAGAGAGAAATATAAAATCCTAAGCATGCTTAGCATGCAGAGCCCAACACTAGGCTAGATCCCAAGACCCTGGGATCATGACCTGAGCTGAAACCAAGAATCAGGTGCTCAACCCACTGAGCCATCCAAGCAACCCAATACTTTTTAGATATATCCACAAAACATGATCCATAAACATTAAAAATTAATAAATTTGACTTCATAAAACTTGACTCTGCTCTTCAAAAATACTGTTAAAAGAAGGAAAAGACAAGCTACATGTTAAGAAAAGTATTTTCCAATCATATATCAAAACATTGGTCTCTAGAATATATAAAAATAAAGAAGGAGCAGAAGGTTTGAACAGACAATCAAAGAAGATATACTGATAACAAACACAGAAAAAAGATGTGCATCAAGAAAAAAATGCACATCAGGGGTCATTCTGCACATACTACTACATATCTTTTACATGTGCTAAAATTAAAAACATGACCATCCTAAGTGTTGGTGAAGATGTGGAGTTATGTTTCTGGTAAGAATATAAAATAAAACCACCACTTTGGAAAACTGTTTGGTAGGGTCTTAGAAAGTCGTTCACATATTTGCTATATACACCACTCCTAGATACTCAAGAGAAACAATGTCTAAATTAAAACTCATGTTACTATTCCTAGCAGTTTTATCATAGTAGCCCCAAACTGAACACAACACAAATCTCATCAATTGATAAATGGATAAACAAATTATGGTATATTTATACGGTGGAGTACATATCAGCAATAGGGCCAAAAATAACTATGATACATGTGACCAAAATGATTCTCAAAATAATTATTGCAAGTTAAAGAAACCAGACAAAAGAGTATATAGTTATTATTTTTAAAAAAGAAGTATATAGCATAACACTCTCCAGTTCCATCCACATTGCTACAAAAGGCCATATTTCATTCTTTCTCATTGCCAAGTAGTATTCCACTGTGTATATAAACCACATTTTGTTTATCCATTCATCAGTTGATGGACATTTAGGCTCTTTTCATAGTTTGGCTATTTTTGAAAGTACTGCTATAAACATCGGGGTACAAGTGCCCCCATGCATCAACACTCCTGTATTCCTTGGGTAAATTCCTAGCAGTACTATTGCTGGATAATAGGGTAGATCTATTTTTTAATTTTTTGAGGGTTGATGGAGGGTGGGAGGGAAGGGAAGGTGGGTGATGGGCATTGAGGAGGGCACTTGTTGGGATGAGCACTGGGTGTCATATGGAAACCAATCTGACAATAAATTTCATATTAAAAACAGAAAAAAAGAAGTATATAGTTTATTATTTTATGTATATAAAAATTTAGAAAATGCAGCCTCATTTACAGTGACAAAGTGAAAATCAGTGGTTGCCGGGGGAGGCAACAGAGAGGAAAAGGAGGCTGGGATTAGACAGGGTACTAGAATACTTGTCTAGGTGATGGATATATGTATTATCTTGATTGTCATGATGTTTTCATGCATATAAATATATCAAAAATGATCAAATTGTACATTTTATATATATACAACTTATTATAGGCAAATTATACCCCAAAAATCTGTATTTGTTTATTTATTTATTTATTTATTTATTTATTTATTTGAGAGAGAGAGAGAGAGAGAGAGAGAGAGAGAGAGAGACAGCCTTAAGCAGTTTCCACACTCAGTGCAGAGCCCTATGCTGGCTTGCTTGGGGCTTTATCCCATGACCCTGGGATCATGACCTGAGCCAAAATTAGGAATCAAATGTTCAACTGACTGAGCCACATATGTGCCCCAATAAAGCTGTTTTTAAAAGGGTACTTCAGTGTTTCGCATTCTGAATTTTACTTATAAAATAAAATGTATTTTTTTATTAGAATTGTTTCATATTTAGAATTATAGCACTGGAAAGGAGGCACAGTAAACTTGACTTTCAATGCTGGACTAAGGAAAAGAAAGTTTTCAGTGATTTAATGAAGGGTAGATTCCAACAATACTTCTATGAATGGTTGAAAAACTTTACAATAGACCAGTCTATCCCAGAGAGATGAGAAACAGTATTGTAATTTTTGAGAAAAACTTGTGTTAATTCTACTGAATCTAACAAACAAAAGCAAATGTAATATCTTCCCTGCCAAGAGATTTGCTGCATCAAATAAATGGACATTTTGTCTACTCTATCCTTCAAGCCAGTCATCTGTGGAGGCTCTCCTTGCGTGCTGTGTGAAGTTTTTGGACTTTGGACTGGATGTGGCATTACTTGTTTATTTTTAAGTTTATTTATTTATTTTTGAGAAAGAGAGAGAGAGCAGAGGAGGAGAAGAGAGAGGAGAGAGAGAATCCCATGCAGGCTCTGCGCTGTCAGCACAGAGCCCCATGCAGGGCTCAAATTCATGAACAGTGAGATCATGACCTGAGCTGACATTAAGAATCTGACGCTTAACTGACTGAGCCACCCAGGAGCCCAGAATGTGGCATTTCTTATTATTTTAACTTATTTAATATCTTCCTTTTATTTTATAAATCCAGATTCCCCTTGACACTCAATGTTTAGGGGAAATGACAATGCTATTTTCAAATGATTGATTCATTTTTGTCTTGCAGCAAACTAAATTATACACACATTAATAATTTTTGCAAATTACTACAAGCTCTCAAATTCTAGTAGAGTAATAATACATGACTGAAGAAAAATAATACACCAGGCTTGCATGCAGTATGCCAAGGTGCTAAACAAGTGTCCTTAGTAGTGCAGTAATGGACGTAATGACCTTTGGAAGATAAACTAATTTACTCAACATACCATAGGAATCCAAGGGAACACCCAATTATGAAGAGCCTAATCAGTAGTATTAACATTTTCATGAGGAATAGGCAGCATAGGAAAAAAAGCATGTGGTTCAGAGAAGTCCTATTTACAGAGTGTGAATTCAGCATTGTCCAAAGGAGACACTCTAAAACTGAAGGATAGGAATAATCTATTTACTGAAAATAAATTATGGTTGGACAGGAAATATTTCACCATATCTGACAGAATAGTGTCACATGAAGTATTAGTATTTGGTAGAGAAATTCTGGCTTTTGGAAATTATCCTAAAGAAATAAAAGCACCAGTTATAAGGACATATGTATGTTGCCTAGGGAATTGTTCTTTGTAGTATCAAAATGTACTATCAAAATAACTTTATAAAGGTAGATGATAGATAAATAGGTATAGATAAGATAGATTCATAGATATAAATATATTGATATACAGTTACTGCTATATATCAAATACTTATTACTTTAAGACATGTATGATCTGGTAGTAAACTCTGATTGTTCATGATTATCTACCTATGTACCATGACATCTTGCACATAACTTAATGAATTGTAAAGAATGTACAATTGTTATCCTCCTATTGTATTGCAGATAATGTATTGCTAAAATACGAAGCAGATAAAATTAATTTTATGCTTCAGGGTCTTTAAATTTTATTTCTATAAATTTTCAAATGTAATTTTTAATTTTTATTTATTTTTGAGAGAGAGGGAGAGAGAGAGAGAGAGAGAGAGAGAGAGAGAGAGAGAGAGTATGAGCATGGGAAGGGCAGAAAGAGGGAGACACAGAATCTGAAGCAGGCTCCAGGCTCCAAGCTGTCAGCACAGAGGCAGATGTGGGGATCAAACTCACGGACCAGGAGATCATGACTTGAGCTGAAGTCGGCAGTTCAACCAACTGAGTCACCCAGGTGCCCCATAAAATGTAAATTTTTAAATCTTTTTTTTCCTCAAGATTTTATTTAAATTCAAGTTAGTTAACATATAGTGTTGTATTGGTTTCAGGAGTAGAATTTAGTGATTCATCACTTACATATAACACACAGTGATCATCACAA
Organism: Neofelis nebulosa; assembly: GCF_028018385.1. NCBI lineage: Eukaryota > Metazoa > Chordata > Mammalia > Carnivora > Felidae > Neofelis > Neofelis nebulosa. The sequence goes on from NC_080800.1 coordinate 73,816,014, forward strand.
TAAATGCCCTCTTTAATGTCCATCACCAATTTACCCATTCCCACTACCTCCCTTCCAGCAACCCAGTTTGTTCTCCATCATTAAGAGTCTCTTATGGTGTGCCTCCCTCTCTGCGTTTATATTAATTTATTTTCCCTAACCTTTGCTTATGTTCATCTGTTTTGTTTATTAAGTTCCACATGAGTGAAATTACATGGTATTTACCTATCTCTGAATGACTTATTTTGCTTGCTATAATACACTGAAGTTCCATTTAAATTGTAGCAAAAGTTGGGGCGCCTGGGTGGCTCGGTCGGTTGAGCGTCTGACTTCGGCTCAGGTCATGATCTCACGGTCCGTGAGTTCGAGCCCCGCGTCGGGCTCTGTGCTGACAGCTCAGAGCCTGGAGCCTGTTTCAGATTCTGTGTCTCCCTCTCTCTCTGCCCCTCCCCTGTTCATGCTCTGTCTCTCTCTGTCTCAAAAATAAATAAAAAAACGTTAAAAAAATTGTAGCAAAAGTCAAGATTCTGTTCTTTTTGGTGGCTGAGTAATATTCCACTGTATACTACATATTTATCAATTCATCAGTTGATGGGCATTTGGGTTCTTTCCATAATTTGGCTATTGTTGATAGTGCTGCCACAAACATTGGGGTGCATATGCCCCTTTGATCAGTATTTTTTGTATCCTTTGGGCAAATACCTAATAGTGCAAATGCTGGGTCATAGGTTTGTTCTATTTTTAACTGTTTGAGGAACCTCCCTCCACACTGTTTTCCAGTGTTTACAAGTTTGCATCCCCACCTACACTATAAGAGGCTTCCCCTTTATCCACATCCTTGCCAAAGCTGTTGTTTCCTGAGTTGGTAATTTTAGCCACTTTAACAAGGGTGAGGTGTATTTCATTGTGGTTTTGATTTGTATTTCCCTGATAATGAGTAATACTGAACATTTTTTCACGTGTTTATTAGTCATATATATGTCTTCTTTGGAGAAAAGTCTGTTAATTTCTTCTGCCTATTTCTTAACTGAATTATTTTTTGGGGTGTTTAGTTTGATAATATCTTTATAGATTTGGATACTAGCCCTGATTCTCATATATCATTTGCAAGTATCTTCTCTCATTCCATAGTTTCCCTTTTAATTTTGTTTTGTTTCCTTTGATGTGAAGAAGTTTTTTGTCTTGATGAAATCCCAATAATTAATTTTTGCTTTGTTTCCCTCACCTCCAGTAACGTGTCTAGTAGGAAGTTGCTATGACTCAGATCACAGTGTGTACTGCCTGCATTGTCCTCTAGGATTTTGATGGTTTCCTATCCCACCTTTAGGCCTTTCATTCGTTTTGAATTTATTTTTGTTTATGGTGGAAGAAATTAGTCCATTATCATTCTTCTGTATGTCACTGTCCAGTTTTCCCAACATCATTTGTTTAAGAGACTTTCTTCATTCAAATGGATATTCTTTCCTGATTTGTTGAAGATTAACTGACCATGTAGTTGTCAGTCCATTTCTGGGTTATCTATTCTGTTCCACCGATATGTGTCAGTTTTTGTGTCAGTACCATACTGTCTTGATTCCTACAGCTTTGTAATATACCTTGAAGTCCAGAATTGTGATGCCTCCTGCTTTGCTTTTCCTTTTCAACATGACTGGTTGCTTGGGGTCTTTTCTGGTTCCATTCAAATTCTAAGCATTGTACCTCTGTGAAAAGGCTTGTGGTATTTTGATAGGCATTGCATTGAATGTGTAGATTGCTTTTGGTAGTATAGACATTAAAAATATATATTTGTTCTTCCAATACATGAGCATGGAATGTTTTTCCATTTCGGTATCTTTTTCAATTTCTTTCATAAGTGTTCTATAGCTTTCAGTGTACAGATCTTTTGCCTCCTCAGTTAGGTTTATTCCTAAATATCTTATGGGTTTTGGCACATTGAAAATGGGATTTATTCACTGATTTCTCTTTCTGCTCCTTCATTATTGGTGTATAGAAATGCAACCATTTCTGTATGTTGATTTTATGTTGTATGACTGATGAATTCATGGATCAGTTCTTGCATTTTTTTTGTGACATCTTTTGGGTTTCGCATGTAGAGTATCCTGTAGTTTGCAAAGATGGAAAGTTTGACTTCATCCTTGCTAATTCAGATGCCTTTTATTTCCTGTTTTGGTGTCACTGCTGAGGCTAGAACTTCCAGTACTATGTTGAACAACACTGGTGAGAGTGGACATTCCTGTCATATTCCTAACCTTAAGGAAAAAAAAAACTAATTTTTTCTCCCCATCAAAGATCATATTGGGGAGGAGCCAAGATGGTGGAACAGCATGGAAGCTTTTTGTGTGTCTTGCGTCCATGAACTACAGCCAGACCAACACTAAACCATCCTACACATTTAGAAAACTGATTGGAGGAATAAAACAACAATCTGCACAACCTGAACCACAGAATTCAGCAGGAACACAGTACAAAGAGTTGAACTTGGGGAGCGAGAAGCCACAAATGTAGGGAATCACTTTTTGTGGGTGAAGACAGAATGGAGACTGGAGAGGGGGGTAGAATATGGGAAAAGCAACCCTCCCTGAAAGCAGCTGGAGAGAAAGTGGAAAATTGGAAGCAGCCACAGGGACTAAACTAAAAAGGGACAAAAGAGACAGGAGAAAGGAGAGGGTTTAAATTCCATTAAGGCTGTAAACAAGGGGAGCACAAAGGTTGCAACTCCACAGCTCGATAACTGGTGGTGCTCTGGTGTGAACAGCCAATCCCCAGGAACAGAGTAGGGTCCTGGTGGTTCTCGGGCCACACGGGGAAAAAGCAGTTCAACTGCTGGAAGGACATTTGGTAGAGACTGTTGAAGCCACCTGATCCCAACAGACCCCAGAAGACGGCCACATTTGCTGGTGCTGGGGCAAGGTTGTTAAGGGTGAAACCTGGTGCCAGATGTGCATTGTGATTTTCCATAATCCCTGAAACGCTGCTGCTACACTGTCTCATGAACATTTTCTGGGACAGGCTGGAACCTGGCCGCAGTCTCAGGGCACCGGCAACAGCAGAGTCCAGCAGGCATTCCTGGGTGCAGCCGACATTCGGCCATTGCTCATTCTGCCATTGCTCGGTGAGACCCTCCCACAGAGGGGAGGAATGTGTCAAAGCCACAGTCCTTTGGAAATAAGGGTCTGGGGAAAACAGCCGCATCTGAGACAAAACTTGGGAGAGAGGTACTGCCTGGGGCCTGGTCACAGAAAGTGAAAAAGCAGGGAGTGGACGAGAACTGAAGACAGAGGACATGTCTGTGATTGCTGATCCTGGAGAACAGACTGGGTAGTCCAATTTCACCACTCCCGCACAAGTGCATATGCACCAATAAGCTCCGCAACAATCCACCTCAGTAGGCTAGCAGCACCATTTAGTGGAGAGCAGAGCTGTTACACTGAGCCCCCCCCCCCCAACTGGGACAACTTCGCACTTCAAGAACACAAGTCTCACTGCTGGCTTACTTTAAGGATTATAAAGCACTACACAGCTGACTTCTAGGGGAAAACGAAGCAATTTCAGTCGTACTTCAATCTGTTAGGTTCATTCATTCAATTTTCTTTCTTTTTTTTTTCCTTTTTTTATTTTTCTATTTTACAATTCTTTTCTTTTCTTGAATACAGAAAGAAAAAAATTCATTTTTATTTTCAATTTTTATTAACATATCTTTCTTTAATTTTGATTACTATATTTTTTACGTTGGTGTAAATGTTTTTCAAATTCTACTTTACTTACATCATTTTATTTTAGTCTACTTCACTGTATTCACCTTTTCAAATTTTGAAACAATTTCATTTTTTTCTTTTTTTTCTCTTTTTCATTTCTTTTTCTTGAATGCAGAAAGAGAAAACCTTCATTTTTACTTTCAATTTTTTAACAAATATTTTATTTATTTTTCATTACTATATTTTTTGCTTTTATGTGAAGTTTTTCAAATTCTATTTTACTTCCATCATTTTATTTTAGTCTAATTTAGTGTATTCACCTTTTCAAAATTTCAAACAATTTCTTTTTTTTTCTTGTTTCTCTTTTTCGTTAATTTCCTTTATCTTGAATGCAGAAAGAGAAAAACTTCATTTTTACTTTCAATTTTTATTAAAAATTTTCTTATATAATTTTCATTATTGTTTTTCCTTTTATGTAAAATTTTCAAATTCTATTTAACTTCCATCATTTTATTTCAGTCTACTAGAGTGTATTTACTTTTTCAAATTTTCAAACAATTTCTTTTTTCTTCTTTTTTAAATTTTTTAACTTTTTTCCTTTTTTCGTTTCTTTTCTTTTTTATTAAATACAGAAAACGAAAAAAAATTTATATTTAGTTTTAATTTTTATTTAAAATATTTTTCTTTAAATTGTTCTACTGTATTCTTTATCTTGTGTATATTTTTTTCAAATTCTATTTTACCCCATCATCTCATTGTAGTCTACTTCAGTCTATTCATTTTTTTTTAATTCTCAAACTATTTCCTTTTCTTTCTTCTTTTTTTCTCCCCCCTTTTGTTTCTCAAATTTTCAAAACCACTTTCAACACCCAGACCAAAACACACCTAGGATCTAGCATCATCTATCTGATTTTGTGTGTGTGTGTTGAATTTTTAATTTTAATATCTTTTTAATTTTAATTTTTTATTTCAATTTTTCTACCTCAGTAATTCCTTTTCTCCACTCAAAATGACAAAATGAAGGAGTTCACCCCAAAAGAAAGAGCACGAAAAAACGACAGGCAGGGATTTAACCAACACAGACACAAGTAAGATGTCTGAACCAGAATTAAGAATCATAATAATAAGAATACTAGCTGGAGTCAAAAAAAAGATTAGAATCCCGTTCTGCAGAGATAAAAGAAGTAAAAAATAGCCAGAATGAAATTAAAAATGCTATAACTGAGCTGCACTCACAGATGGATGCAGCGGCGGCAAAGATGGACGAGGCAGAACAGAGAATCAGCAATATACAGGACAGATTTATAGAGAATAAGGAAGAAGAAAAAAGAGGGAGATTAAGGCAAAATAGCACGATTAAAGAATTACAGAAATTAGTGACTCCTTAAAAAGGAAAAATATCAGAATCGTAGGGGTCCCAGAAGGGGAAGAGACAGAAATAGGGGTAGAAGGGTTATGTGAGCAAAGCATAGGGAAAACATTCCAAACCTGGGGGAAGACACAGACATCAAAATCCAGGAAGCACGGAGGAACCTCATTATATTCAACAAAAAACGATCATCGACAAGGCATATCATAGTCAAATTCACAAAGTACTCAGGCAAGGAGAGAATCATGAAAGCAGCAAGGGAAAAAAGTCCCTAACCTACAAGGGAAGACAGATGAGGTTTGCAGCAGACCTATCCACAGAAACTTGGCAGGCCAGAAAGGACTGGCAGGATACATTTAGTGTGCTGAATCAGAAAAATATGCAGCCAAGAAATCTTTATCCAACAAGACTGTCATTCAAAATAGAAGGAGAGATAAAAAGTTTCCCAAGCAAACAAAAATTAAAGAAGTTTGTGACCACTATACCAACCCTGCAAGAAATTTTAAGGGAGACTCTCTGAGGGGAAAAAACAAGAAAATGCAAATAAATAAATAAGTAAGTAAATACATAAATAAATAAATGCCAAAAGCAACAAAGATTAGAAAGGACAAGAGAACAGCACCAGAAACTCCAACTTTACAAGCATCATAATGGCAATAGATTCATATCTTTCAGTAATCACTCTAAACGTCAATGGACTCAATGTTCCAATGAAAAGACATAGGGTAACAGAGTGGATAAGAAAACAAGATCCATCTATATGCTGTTTACAAGAGACCCACTTTAGACCTAAAGACACCTTCAGATTGAAAATAAGAGGATGGAGAACCATCTATCATAATAATGGCCAACAAAAGAGAGCTAGAGTAGCCATACTTATATCAGACAATCTAGACTTTAAACTAAAGACTGTATCAAGAGATACAGAAGGGCATTATATCATCATCAAGGGGTCTATAGACCAAAAAGACCTAACAATTGTGAATATTTATGTGGCAAATGTGGCAGCACCCAATATAAATCAATTAATCACAAACATAAAGAAACTCATCGATAGTAATACGATAATAGTAGGAGACTTCAACACCCCACTCCCAGCAATGGACAGATCATCTAATCAAAAAATTGACAAGGAATCAATGGCTTTGAATGACACACTGGACCAGATGGACTTAACAGATATATTCAGAACATTTCATCCTAAAGCAGCACAATATACATTCTTCTCCACTGCACATGGAACATTCTCCAGATTAGACCATATACTGGGACACAAATCAGCCCTAGGTAAGTACAAAAAGATCGAGATCATACCATGCATATTTTCAGACCCCAACGCTATGAAACTCTAAATCAACCACAAGAAAAAATTTGGAAAGGCAACAAATACTTGGAGACTGAAGTACATCTTGCTAAAGAATGAATGGGCTAACCAAGCAGTTAAAGAGGAAATTAAAAAGTATATGGAAATCAAGGAAAATGATAACACCACAACCCAAAACCCTGGGATGCAGCAAAAGTGGTCATAAGAGGAAACTGTATAGCAATCCAGGCCTTCCTAAAGAAGGAAGAAAGATCTCAGATACGTAACCTAACCTTACGACTTAAGGAGCTGGAAAAAGAACAGCAAATAAAACCGAAAACCAGCAGAAGACAGGAAATAATAAAGATTAGAGCAGAAATTAATGCTATCGAACAACAACAAACAACAACAACAACAACAACAACAACAACAACAAAAAACAGTAGAACAGATCAATGAAACCAGAAGCTGGTTCATGGAACGAATTAACAAATTGATAAATCACTAGCCAGTTTGATCAAAAAGAAAAAGGAAAGGACCCAAATAAATAAAAGCAAGAATGAAAGAGGAGAGATCACAACCAACACAGCAGAAATAAAAACAATAATAAGAGAATATTATGAGCAATTATATGCCAATAAAATAAGCAATGTGGAAGAAATGAACAAATTCCTAGAAATATATACACTACCAAAACTGAAACAGCAAGAAATAGAAATTTTTAACTGACCCATAACCAGTAAAGAAATCAAATTAGTAATCAAAAATCTTCCAAAAAACAAGAGTCCAGAGCCAGATGGCTTTCCCAGGGAATTCTACCAAACATTTAAGGAAGAGTTAACTCCTATTCTCTTGAAACTGTTCCAAAAAATAGAAATGGGAGGAAAATTCCAAACACTTTCTATGAAGCCAGCATTACCCTGATTCCAAAACCAGACAGAGATCCCACTATAAAGGAGAACTATAGACCAATTTCCCTGATGAACATGGATGCAAAATATGTTCAACAAGATATTAGCCAACGGGATCCAACAATACATTAAAAAAATTATTCACGATCAAGCGGGTTTTATACCTGGGATACAGGGCTGGTTCAAAATGCACAAAACAATTAACATGATTCATCACATGAATAAAAGAAAGGACAAGAACCATATGATCCTCTCAATAGATGCAGAGAAAGCATTTGACAAAATACAGCATCCTTTCTTGATAAAAACCCTCAAGAAAGTAGGGATAGAAGGATCTTACCTCGAGATCATAAAAGCCATATATGAGTGACCCAATGCTAATGTCCTCAATGGGGAAAAACTGAGAGCTTTACCCTTACGGTCAGGAGCAAGACAGGGATGTCCACTCTCACCACTGTTATTCAACATAATATTGGAAGTCTTAGCCTCTTCAATAAGACAACACAAAGAAATAAAAGGCATCCAAATCAGCCAGGAGGAGGTCAAACTTGCACTCTTCGCAGATGACATGATAGTCTATATGAAAAACCCAAAAGATTCCACCAAAAAACTTCTAGAACTGATTCATGAATTCAGCAAAGTCACAGGATATAAAATCAATGCACAGAAATCAGTTGTGTTCCTATACACCAACAATGAAGTGACAGAAAGAGAAATCAAGGAATTGATCCCATTGACAATTGCACCAAACACCAGAAAGTACATAGGAATAAATCTAAGCAAAGAGGTGAAAAATCTATACAGTGAAAACTATAGAAAGCTTATGGAAGAAATAGAAGAAGACACAAAGAAATGGAAAAAGATTCCATGCTTCTGGATAGGAAGAAAAATATTGTTAAAATGTTGGTACTACCCAAAGCAATCTACATATTCAATGCAATCCCTATCAAATAACACCAGCATTCTTCAGAGAGCTAGAACAAATAATCCTAAAATTTGTATGGAACCAGAAAAGTTCCCAAATAGTCAAAGCAATCTTGAAAAGGTAAACCAAAACAGGAGGCATCACAATCCCAGACTTCAAGCTATACTACAAAGCTGTAATCATCAAGACAGTATGGTACTGGCACAAGAACAGACACTCAGCTCAATGGAACAGAATAGAGAACCCAGAAATGGACCCACAAACGTATGGCCAACTAATCTTTGACAAAGCAGGAAAGAACATCAAATGGCATAAAGACAGTCTCTTCAGCAAGTGTTGCTGGGAAAACTGGACAGCGGCATGCAGAAGAATGAACCTGGACCACTTTCTTACACCATACACAAAAATAAACTCAAAATGGATGAAAGACCTCAATGTAAGGCAGGAAGCCATCAACATCCTCGAGGAGAAAGCAGGCAAAACCTCTTTGATCTTGGCCGCAGCAACTTCTTACTCAACACGTCTCCAGAGGCAAGGGAAACAAAAGAAAAAACGAACTACTGGGACCTCATCAAAATAAAAAGCTTCTGCACAGCGAAGGAAACAATCAGCAAAACTGAAAGACAACTGACAGGATGGGAGAATATATTTGCAAATGGCATATCAGATAAAGGGTTAGTATCCAAAATCTATAAAGAACTTATCAAACTCAACACCCAAAACACAAATAATCCAGTGAAGAAATAGGCAAAAGACATGAATAGACACTTCTCCAAGGAAGACATCCAGATGACCAACCGACACATGAAAAAATGCTCCACATCACTCATCATCAGGGAAATACAAATCAAAACCACAATGAGATACCACCTTACACCTGTCAGAATGGCTAACATTAACAACTCAGGCAACAACAGATGTTGGCGAGGATGCGAAGAAAGAGGATCTCTTTTGCATTGTTGGTGGCAATGCAAGCTGGGGCAGCCACTCTGGAAAATAGAATGGAGGTTTCTCAAAAAACTAAAAGTAGAACTACCCTACAACCCAGCAATTGCACTACTAGGCATTTATCCAAGTGATACAGATGTGCTGTTTCGAAGGGACACATGCACCCCCATGTTTATAGCAGCACTATCAACAATAGCCAAAGTATGGAAAGAGCCTAAATGTCCCTCGATGGATGAATGTATAAAGAAAATGTCATCTCTCTCTCTCTCTCTCTCTCTCTCTCTCTCTCTATATATATATATATATATATATATATACACACACACACACATATATATATACACACACACACACACACACACAATGGAGTGTATATATATATATATATATATGTGTGTGTGTGTGTGTGTGTGTGTGTATATAATGGAGTATTACTTGGCAATCAAAAAGAATGAAATGTTGCCATTTGCAACTATGTGGATGGAACTGGAGGGGATTATGCTAAGTGAAATTAGTCAGTTAGAGAAAGAGAAAATCATATGACTTCACTCATCTGAGGACTTTAAGAGACAAAACAGATGAACATAAGGAAAGGGAAACAAAAATAATATAAAAACAGGGAGGGGGACAAAACAGAAGAGACTCATAAATATGGAGAACAAACTGAGGGTTGCTGGAGGGGTTGTGGGAGGGGGGACAGGCTAAATGGGTAAAGGGTATTATGGAATCTACTCCTGAAATAATTTCTTCACTATATGCTAACTAATTTGGATGTAAATTTTAAAAAAATAAAATTAAAACAATTAAATCTAGTTTGTCCAATATAAGTATGGCTAGTTGGTTTTCTTTTGATGTCTATTAGCATGATAGATGGTTGTCCATTGCCTCACTTTCAATCTGCAGGTATCCTTAGGTCTAAAATGACTTTCTTGTACGCAACACATAAATGGTCTTATTTTATCCATTTTGATACCCTATGTCTTCTGATTGGGGCATTTAGTCAATTTATATTCAGAGTGACTACTGAAAGATGTGGATTTAGTGTCATGGTATTATCTGTAGGTTTAGTGTTTGTGGTGATGTCTCTAGTCCTTTGTAGTCTTTACTGCTTTCCACTCAAAGAATCCCCCTTAGCATCTCCTGCAGGGCTGGTTTAGTGGTCACGAACTCTTTTAGGTTTTGTTTGTCTGGGAAAGTCTTTGTCTCTCCTTTTATTCTGAATGACAGCCTTTCTGGATAAAGGATTCTTGGCTGCAGATTTTTCCTCTTCAGCATACCGAATATTTCCTGCCACTCCCTTCTGGCCTGCCTAGTTCCAGTGGACAGGTCTCCTACTATCCTTATGTGTCTACCCATGTACTTTAAGGCCCATTTGTCCCTAGCTACTTTCAGAATTCTTTCTTTATCTTTGTATTTGTCCAGTTTCACTATGATATGTCCTGGTGTTGACCTGTTTTTATTGGTTTTTGTTGGGAATAGGCTTAGGAATTCCCTGAGCTTGCACTGATAGGTTAACAAGGCATAAAGAATTGAAAGTCATAGGATGTATACAGCCAGGTTTGGGTAAACAAGATTAGGTAAACAGGACAAAGGCCCCCAGTATAGGACAAAGGTATAGGAATATGGAATCTCAAGATGAAAACATCCAAGATGAGGCAAAAAAGATTAGATATTCAGGATGGAAATGGCCCCCCCCACGCCAATTTAGTACAATAAGAGAAAACTGCTTTCACATGAAGGAAGGACCAAATTAGGTAAACAGGTAAAAAAGGCTAAAGACTGCAGTGGGGCGAAGTTGCCTAGAGCGAGCTAATTAGCAAAAGAAAGGTGCCTTGTTGACCCTGAGGTAGCATGCTCTGTCTTTCTTGTCCCCTAGGCCAGTTTAGGTAAACAGAGGTGGCACCTCATGTTTGATGTAAACAACCTTCCACCCAGCACCAGAATATTGTTTTGTATTGACCCAAACCCTAACACCACATATCTCCAAAACCCCCTTTTCCCCACGCCCATGAGTTAATGTTCATGGATTCATTGTCTCTCTGTACATGCCCATCATGCTTGTAAGCCTTCTGATCCTAATATAAATGGAGCAAGGACCCTTACACGGGGCTCTTGTCTCCTCCTGGACATTAGCCTCTCTCACATTTTTAATCCTGCATCCCACTTTCTTGCTGGACAAGAGAGAACTCCAGACCCAGAGTCTACGACAGGTTTTGAAAGGAGTTCTCTGTGCCTCTTGGACTTGGATGCTTTTTCCTTTCCCCAGATTATGGAACTTTTTAGCTATAATTTGTTCAACTAAACCTTCCACCCCTTTTTCTTTCTCTTCTTCTGGAACTCCTATGATACAGATGTTGGCTTGTTTTATGTAATCAGTTAGCTCTCTAATTCTCCCCTCATGATCTAGTAATTTCCTTTCTTTCTTTTTTTCAGCTTTATCATTTCCCATAATTTTATCTTCTATTTCCCATATTCTCTTGTATGCTTCTTCCGTCCTCGCTGTCACTGTATCTAGTTTATTTTGTATCTCATTTATAGCATATCTTAATTTACCGTGAATATTTCTTAGGTCTCTGATCTTTGCAGCAATAGATTCTTTGTTGTCTTCTATGCTTTTTCAAGCCCAGCAGATAATCTTATGACTGTTGTTTTAAATTCTTGTTCAGATATATTCTCAATATCTGTTTTGAGCAATTCTCTGGCTATCAATTATTCCTGAATTTTCTTTTGATGATAGTTCTTTATTTCATCATTTTGGCCAAGTTTGTGTCTTTTAGGTGTTTTAATAGCCTTTTATGTGTCTTGCACCTGCGAGTACTAATGTATTAAAAAGAGGTCATACATTTCCAGGGCTTGAGCTAGGAAGTGTTTTTTGGAGTGTGTTGCACATACTCTTTTGTTGTGTTTTGGCTGCTCTTACTGGTCAGTCTTCTGCAAAGCTTCTCCTTGCTTGTAGCGGTGGAGTGTTTGGACCTTCAGGTAGTTGTGCTTTGATTTCTTTATTGATGCAACCCAGAAAAAAAGGAAAGGGGAGGACCCTGACCCCATACAAACAGAAAAATGAAAGGGGAGAAAAGAAGACCAAGCAGAGTATCAAAAGCTATAAGGCTGAATCCAGAGAGATATTAAGGAAAATAAAGAATAAGTAGATATAGAAAACGTGTAAGAAGAATAGCCTAAAAATGCCTGATTAAATAGCAAAACACACAAAGAAAAGAGAAAAAAATTATATATATATATATATGTGTGTATATATATATATATATATGTGTATATATATATACATACACAATATGTGTATATATGTGTATATATATATGTGTATATATATGTATATACACAAAATATATGTGTATATATATATATATATATATATATACACACACACACAAAGAATTGACCAAAAAAATCAGAAAATATGAGCCTGATTCAAAAAAAAAGGAAGAATAGGGTAGAAATAAAAAGTTAGGAGAAGACAAGAGGACAAACTGACAAACAAACAGAACAGAGAGACAAACAGACAAAAAGAAAAAAACAAAAAACGGTTGTCTGTTTGTGCCTGAGACCAGTGGCTTTGCTGGTCTGGAGGAGAGGCTGGCTGTGTTTTATCTCCCCCAATTCGCATACACACACCTTGATTTCACCAAGGTGTCTCCCTCCACCTGTGGAGATCTTTCTGCCACTCCATAGATTGATTTTCTGGATGTTCCAAGCGATCTGACCTCAGTACAGTTGTGTTAGAGGGACGAGGGAAATCCCAGTTCCCCTACTTCTCTGTCATCTTAATTACCTCTCCTGTGTTTTCTACATAGAGTATTGTGTTTTCTGCAAATAGTGGAAGTTTGACTTCTTCCTTGCTGATTTGGATGCTTGTTATTTTTTGTGTTGTCTGATTGCTGATAAGACTTCCAGTACTATGGATAATTAATGGTGAGACTGGACACCCTTGACTTCTTCCTGACTATAGGGAGAAGTCTCTCAATTTTTCCCTTTAGGGATGATATGAGCTGTGGGTCTTTCATATATGGCCTTTGTGATATTGAGGTATGTTCCACCTATCTCTACTTTGTTGAGAGTTTTTATACAGAATGGATGTTGTATTTTGTCGAATGCTTTTTCTGCATCTATTGAGAAAAATGTGTGGTTCTTATTATTTATTTTATTAATGTGGTTTATCACATTGATTGATTTGTGAGTATTTAACCAGGCCTGCAAGCCAGGAATAATCCCACTTGATCACAGTCAATCATTCTTGTAATATACTGTTGAATTTGATTTACTAGTATCTTGATGATAGATTTTAAATCCATGTTCAACACGGATATTGGCCTGTAATTCTTCTTTTCAGTGGAGTCTTTTTATGGTTTTGGAAACAAGGTAATGGTGGGTTCCTAGAGTGAGTTTGGATGTTTTCCTTCCATTCTTGTTTTTTGGAACAGTTTAAGAAGAATAGGTACTGAGAATTCCTTAAATGTCTAGTAGAATTCCCCTGGGAAGCCATCTGACCCTGGACTTTTGTTTGTTGTGAGATTTTTTTATTACTATTTCAATCTATTTGCTGGTTATGGGTCTGTTCAAATTTTCTCTTTCTTCCTGTCTCAGTTTCTTAGTTTGTATGTTTCTAGGAATTTATCCATTTCTTCCAGATTGCCCAGTTTGTTGGCATATAAATTTTTGTAATATTCTATTATAATTGCAATTTCTGTGGTGTTTGTTTTGATCGCTCCCCTTTCTTTTATGATTTTATTTATTTGGTTCCTTTCTCTTTTCTCTTTGATAAGTCTGGCTAGGGGGTTATCAATTTTCTTAATTCTTTGAAAGAACCAGTTCTTAGTTTCATTGATCTGTTCTACTGTTTTTGGTTTGTTTGTTTGTTTGTTTGTTTTTTCTGTTCTAGTCTTCATTATTCCTCTTCTTCTGCTGGCTTTAGGTTTTATTTGTTGTTCATTTCCTAGCTCCTTTAGGTGCAAAGACAGGTTGTATCTTTGTAACCTTTATTGATTCTTGGTGTAGGCCTGTATTGCAATATACTTCCCTCTTAAGACTGCCCTTGCTGCATCCCAATTATTTTGGACTATTGTGTTTTCATTTTAATTTGCTTCCATGTACTTATTAGTTCTCTGGCTAGCCCATTCATTCTTTAGTAGGATGTTATTTAGCTTCCAAGTATTTGTGGTCTTTCCAATTTTTTTCTTGTGGTTGACTTCAAGTTTCATTGCATTGTAACCTGAAAATATGCATGGTATCATCTCAATCTTTTTATACTTGTTGAGCTCTGATTTGTGACCCAGTATGTGATCTATTCTGGAGAATGATTCATATGCACTCAAAAAGAAGGTGTATTCTGCTGCTTTAAGATGGAATGTTCTGAATATATCTGTGATATCCATCTGGTTCAGTGTGTCATTCACAACCGTTGTTTACTTGTTGATTTTCTGTTTAGATCATCTGTCCATTGCAGTAAGTGGGGTATTAAAGTCCCCTACTATTATTGTATTATTGCCATGAGTTGCTTTATGTTTTTTTTATTAATTGATTTTTATTAATTGTTCCCAATTTGGAGCTCCCAATTTGAAGATTAACAACTGTTAGATCTTTTTGATGGATAGACCCCCTAGATATGATATAGTGCCCTTCTTCATCTCTTGTTACAGGCTTTGGTTTAAAACGTAGTTTGTCGGATATAAGTATGGACTCCCTGGCTCTATTTTGGCATTCATTAGCATGATAGATAATTCTCCATCCTCTCACTTTCAATCTGTTGATGTATTTATGTCTAAAATGAGTCTCTTATAGGCTGCGTATAGATGGGTGTTTTTAAAAATCTATTCTGATACCCTATGTCTTTTGATTGGAGCATTAATTCATTTTCATTCTCGGTGATTATTGACAGGTATTAGTTTAGTGCCATTGTGTTACTTGTAATGTTGGTATTTCTGGTGATGTTCTCTGGTCCATTCTAATCTTTGTTGCTTTTGGTCATTTTCCCCCCACTCAAAGAGTCCCCCTTAATATTTTTTTAGCACTGCTTTATTGGTCATGAACTCCTTTATTTTTTGTTTCTATGGGAAACACTTTATTTCTCCTATTTTAAGTGACTGCCTTGGAGTATTCTCTGCTGCATAATTAAATATGTCCTTCCATTCCCTTCTGACTTGTCGATTTTGTGGACAGATCTTAAAATATGTCTGTTTTTCTTTTTATGTTAAGGGCTATTTCTCCCTTGGTGCTTTCAAAATTCTCTCTTGTCTGTGTATTTTGTGTATTTAACTATGATATGCTTTGGTCATGGTCAGCTTTTGTTGGATTTAATGGGAATTCTCTGTGTTTCTTGGATTTTGATGTCTGTGACCTTCCCCAGGTTAGCTAGGTTTTCAGATATAATTTGCTCACATAAGGCTTTTGTCCTTTTTTTTTCTCTTTCTCTTCATCTTATGGGATATCTATGATACAAATGTCATTCCATTTTAATGAGTCACTGAATTCCGTAAGTCTAGCTTCGTGATTAATGACCTTTGTTTCCCTCTTCTTTAGGTTTGCATCTACGTTATAGTTTTAGTCATTTTGGCCTGACTAGATTTTAGCTCTTTTATCTCTGCAGTAATGGATCCTCTAGTGTCTTCTATGCTTTTTTCAAGCCCAGCTAGAATCCTTATGATTGTTTTAAATTCTAGTTCAGACATCTTAATTATATCTGTATTAATTAAATCGCTGGCCATCATTTCTTCCTGTTCTTTCTTTTGTGTGAATGCTTCCATCTTGTCATTTTGGAGGAGAAAAATAAAATAAATAAAATAAAATAAAATAAAATAAAATAAAATAAAATAAAATAATGTTAAATTAAAAAAATAAAAGAATCTGGATCTTAGGTCCTAAGTGTGTTGGTCTGCTTGTTAAGTGAAGCTTGATAGAAAGAAGAAGAAAGAAAAAAAAAAAAGAAAAGAAAAGATAAAAAATTAAAATTAAAAAAAGTATAATAAAATAAATAAAATACAGCTTTTGCTCTTTCTGTGTCCAAGGCAAAAAAGGCAAAAAATAAAAACAGAAGCAAAATAACCCAAGTAAATAAACAAAACAAAAAACCCGGAGGAAGCCGGATCCAGTTTTCTCTAGAGCTGAAACTTGGCAGCACTCCATGATCAGTAGACTTAGTGTGTGGAAGGCATTTGTGCTGGTCTTCTGGGGGAAGGGACCACTCTTCTGGTGCTCAGGCTTACTTGCTCTAGTGGAGTTGTGCTTGGAGGGTGAAGGAGGTCAGGGTTTGATGTAATGGCTCTGTTCTCCACTTGGTGTTTCTGTTTAGCTCACTGAGGTCAATCACTGCTGGTGGGCTAGTGGAGAAAATGGCTTTACTTCACTCTCTAGTCTCTGGAGCAGGATGTTACACCCTCACAGATGAGTGATCAATCACTCTTCCTCTGTCCCCAGCTTCTGTCAGCTCCCTGCCTTCACCTTGTCTGTGTCCAAACTGTCCAGCTGCTAGGCAGCAATGCCCTCCTGTGTATTATTTCAAGTGTGGCTGTGTTTCAAGACCCCCCATTTTAGAGGCCCCTGAGGCTTGGACCCATGCTGATCCTCTGAGGGATGGTCTTGCCACACTGTGGCCAGTGCTGGCTTGTCCCAGAAAATGGTCATGTGACTGCACAGCAGCAGCAGCTCAGAGTTTATGGTAAATTGCAACACACAGCTGGCACCAGGGTTTGCTGCTTTCAGTGGGTGTCTTTGTTCCTATATTGGTAATTAGGGCAGCTTTATGACGCCTGTGGGTCTTTGCCTTCCAGGAGGCCATATCACCTCTACCAAATCCACTCCAAGCAAGGGAACTGCTTTTTCCCATGTGACCCAAGGGAACTTCAGACTGTGCTTTGCCCTCCTGGGGCTGCACCTTGCTTCATCGCCAGAGCACTGCCATGTGCTGGCCTCTGAAACTTCAGACTCTGCACTCTTCTGTTCATAAAAAACTGGGGTATTGAAACCCTCTCTTTTTCCCATCAATGATATTGGGGTAGTGTTTTCTTGTGCAGTCCCCTGTGCATGTTTTCACTCTCTCTTTTGTTTTCTCTCCCCCCCCCCCTCTCTTTCTCTCTAGCTACTTTCAGGTGGAGTGCTTTTTTTGGGTGAAACCAACACACTGTTCTCTATCCCCCTCTCTCTTTCTCCTCTTCTTGAAAAAGGTTCCCATTCCTGTGTAGCACCATGGCTTTTCTCTCCCCTAATTCCCTTTTCCACACCGCATACCAGCCACATTCTCTCCATCAAATTATGCAGATTATTCTCTTAATCTTCAGATAGACTTTCCAGTTGTTTGAAATGATTTGGTATTGATCTACCTGCGTTCTAGGGATGAGACAAGGCCAGAGTACCCCTGCTACTCCACCATCTTAACTCCTCCTGCTCCCTTACACTCAGAATTTGCTTTTGAAATTGCACTATCATTACACCCAGAAAGACAAAGTTGTCTTGTACACAATTAATATATTTTTTTATTTCTGTGGTTACTATGTTTTTAATCATTTTTGCTAACTTCAATAGATTTTAAAGAGAAAGATATATCAATTGTGACATTGTAGATAGCATAATTAGATAAGAAGAAATGAATAGGGAACAAGGTTTTCCTCCTTAGATTGTATAGGTACGTATAGTATATATTAAAAACTTATTCAGTGTAAAATTGCTCAGAAGGTTGTTGTGTGATTTACTCTATATCAACAAGAGCTGTAACTGCAATGATATTTTAAATATTTGGTATGGAAAATAAACACTTGGTTCAGAATTATAAATCATACTTTAGATAATGAAATTACTGTTTGTATACACTATACTTTATTTCCTTATTATTCATTTTTAAATTTCAGCATAGTTGACATATGATATTACATTACTTTCAGGTGTACGACATAGTGATTCAACATCTCTATACATTATGCTATGCTCATCTTAAGTGTAGCTACCATCTCTCACCACCCAACCCTATTAAAATATCATTGACTATTGCTAATGCTCTTCCTTTTATTTCCTTGACTTATTCATTCCATAAATGGGAGCCCATGTCTCCCATTACCCATTACCCATTTTGCTGAACTCCCAACCTTCTTCCCTCTGGCAATCATTAGTTTATTCTCTGCATTTTTAGGTCGGATTCTATTTTTGTTTACTTAATCATTTTTGGTTTTTAGTTTACACATGTGCGTGAAATCATATAATATTTGTTTCTCAGTCTGACTTATTTCACTTAGCATAATACTAAGTCCATCCATGTTGTTGCAAATGGCAAAATCTCATCCTTTTATGGTTGCATAATATTCCATTATATAAAAATACCACTACTTTATCCATTTATCTATTGATGGACACTTAGGTTGCTTCCATATATATATTGGCTATAGGTTGCTTCTATATATATATTGGCTATTGTAAATAATGCAGCAAAAATATATAAGCTTGCATATATCTTTTCAAATTAGTGTTTTAATTTTCTTTGGGTAAATATCCAGTAGTGCAATTACGGAAAAATATGGTATTTCTATTTTTAATGTTTTGAGGAAATTCCAAACTGTTTTCAACAGTAGCTGTACCAATTGACATTCCCACAAACAGTGCGTGAGAGGTCCTCTTTCTCTGCATCTTCACCAGCATTTATTATTTCTTTTATATTTGATTCTAGCCACCTTGCCATGTGTAAAGTGGTATCTCACTGCGGTATTGATCTGCAATTCTTTAATGATTAGTGATGTTGAACATCTTTTCATGGGTATGTTGGCTATCTATGTGTCTTCTTTTGGGAGATGTCTATCCAGGTGTTCTGTCCATTTTTAATCAGATTATTTTGGGTTTCTTTTCAAGGCTGACTTATATAAGTTCTATATATTTTTTGGATTTAATTTATTATTGGAAATATCATTTGCAAATATATTCTCGCATTCAGTAGGTTACCTTCTTGTTTTGTTAATGATTTCCTTCACTGTGCAAAAGCTTTTTAGTTTGTGTGGTCCCAATAGTTTATTTTTGCTTTTGTTTACTTTGCCTGATGACACATATTCATTAAAAAAAATGTTGCTATGGTCAGTATCAATAAAATTACTACATAGAGTTCTTTTCAAGGATTATTATGGTTTCAGGCCTAACATTTAGGTCTTTAGTTTTGAGTTTATTTTTGTGTATGGTGTTAGAAAGTGATCCAATTTTACTCGTTTGCATTAAGGTGTCCAGGTTTCCCAGCACCGTTTATTGAAGAGACTATCCTTTCCCCATTGTATATTATTATAGATTGCTTTATTATAGATTAATTAACAATAAAAGTGTGAGTTTATTTCTAGGCTCTCTATTCTGTTCCATTGATTAATGTGTCTAGTTTAGTGCCAGTGCCATACTGTTTTGATTACTACAGCTTTGTAGTATATTTTGCAATCTGGGATTGTGATGCCTCCAGCTTTGTTTTTTTCTTCTAAAGATCACTTTGGCTATTTGGGATCTTTTGTGGTTTCATACAAAATTTAGAATTATTTGTTCTAAGACTGTGAAAAACTTCTTGGTATTTTGATAGGGATTGCACTGAATCTCTAGATTGCTTTCCAGTCATATGGAAAATTTAACAGTATAGGTTCTTCCATTTTATGAGAATGGAATATCTTTCTATTTGTTTGTGTCATCTTCAGTTTCTTTCATCAATGTTTTATAGTTTTCAGAGTACAAGTCTTTCACCACTTGCCTAGGTATTTTATTAATTCAGGACCAACTGTAAGTGAATTGTTTTCACAATTTCTCTTTATGCTACCTTGTTATTAATGTATAGAAACACTACCAATTTCTGGCTATTAACTTTGTACTCAAACTTTACCGAATTCACTTATTACATCTAGTATTTTTTGATAAAATCTTTATGGTCTTTTATGTATATTATCATGTCATCTGAAAATAGTGACAATTTAACTTCTTCCTTACCAATATGTATGTCTATTACTTCTGTTAGTTGCCTGAACACTGCAAATAGTACTTCAAGTATTATGTTGAATAAAAGTGGAATAAACGTTATTGTATTATCCCTGATCTTACAGGATGAGCTCAGTTTATCAACACTGAATATGGTTAGCTGTGGGTTTTTCACATATAGCCTTTATTAGGTTGAGGTATGTTCCTTCTAAAATGGGGTAAATGGGTAAGGGACATTAAGGAATCTACTCCTGAAATCATTGTTTCACTATATGCTAACTAATTTGGAAGTAAATTTTTAAAAAAATTAAATTAAAAAAAAGATCATATTAGCTGTGTGTCTTTCATATGTGGCCTTTATGAATGTAGAGGTGTGTTCCTTGTATCCCTACTTTCTTGGAGGTTTTCATCAGGAAAGAATGCTGTATTTTGTCAAATGCTATTTCTCCATCTGTGGAGAGGATCATAAGTTCTTATCCTTTCTTTTATTAATGTGTTATATCATGTTCATTGATTTATACATATTGAACCAACCGTGCAGCCCAGGAATAAATCCCACTTGATTGTGGTGAATAATTCTTTTTTTTTAATATTTATTTTTGAGACAGCACAAGTGGGCGAGGGGCAGAGAAAGGGAGACAAGGGATCAAAGAGGGCTCTGTGCTGACAGGCTGACAGCAGCAAACCAATGTGGGGCTCGAACTCATGAATGGCAAGATCATGACCTGAGCTGAGGTCGGACACTTAACTGGCTGAGCCACCCAGGTGCCCCCCACATTCTTTTAATACACTGTTCGATAAGACTGATTCTAAAAAAAAAGAAATCAGAAAAAAAGAAGAGGACTGATCCAAAAAATGAGAAATGGAAATGAAACAAACAAACAAACAAACAAACAAAAACAAGTGGACAAAAACTATAAGACTCATTTAAAAAAAGAAAGAGAAAAAAAAAATAAAGCATGGTCATATTTCCACCAGAACTGAATTTGACACTTTGGAGCACTCTATGGTCAGTTGACTTGGTGCCTATGAGGTCATGAGGCATGGGGGGAGGGGCACTCTGTTGGTCCTCTTGAAGAGAAGCCTGCTGTGCTGGCTCACAGTCAGACCTGCCTGAGTGAAGATGTCCCTGCAGGGTGCAGAGGGGAGGGGTTTGTTGTATGCTGATCCAGCCTCCACTGGGGATACTGTCTTGCTTGCTGAAGTCTGACCCTGCTGGTGAGCACTGGGTAGTGGAAGATGAGGTCACCTTTCTCTCTTGTTCCCAGGTAGGGGAGCTCATGCTGCTCATGTAGCCCTCATAGAGAAGTCAATAATCTCCCCTCCTGTGTCCCAGGCTCTGTCAGATACCTGCCCTCAACTGTTCTGCGCCCAGGGTGTTGAAACCCCTGGTGCCGCAGCTCTCTTATGTTTTATCTCTGGCACATGACTAAGATTCAAAACTCCAGATTTTAAAGGATCCGGCAAGTCATGGACCCATTCCACTCTTCCAGATGAGAGCTTTGCAGTGCTGCTCCTAGAGTAGTTCTGTCCCAGAAAATCAGTCACATGGTTGGTCAGGTGCCTGGAGTTTATGGTGAAGCACACCAAAAAGCCATCACCACCTTATCTGCCCTCTGCCTGTTCTTCTGTCTCCTGCTGTTGGATGGCCACTCAATGGCACCAGCTGGGTCTTTTGCCCTTGGATAGGCAAAATGCCTTCTTCCAAATGCACTCAGGATGGGGAACATTCTATCCCAGTGCTCCCAGTGAGACCCAGGGGATTCCCACCCCATGCTGTCTGTCCACTCTCTGCTATTGGGTCTCCCTTCCTTCTCCCTAGGAGCAATTCCATCAGCTCTAACTTTCCCAAACAATTCCAACGAATGGTTCAGACTTTCACACACTCAGAATTTCAGCTCCACTATTTTCAAAAACTTGTGATAGTTATTTCCTCCTGATTCCCAGTCAATGGTTTTTTTGGGGTGCACCAACCCAGTGTGCTGCTCTCTCTCCCCCTTTCTCTCCTGTCTGCAAAAAGTGCTCCCTCCCCTCTGTGACCCTTTGGATTTTCTCTCCCCCAATTCACCTCAACATATTGTGTATCTGAAATGTTCTCTCTCTCAAATTATGCAGACTGTTCTCTTAATCTTCAGATCAATTTCCTAGTTTTGATTTTCAAAATGATTTAATGTGGATCTAGCTGTGTTCCAGGGATGAGACAAGCCCAGCGTCCCATTACAGCTCTACCATCTTTACTCCTTCTCCTAATTATTTTACCTCTTAAAGGTTTAGGAGTGAGTAGACCATGAGTATTTTAAGATCATATCAACTCAGTATGTCTCAAAATTTTATTTAAAAATCAAGATACAGTTCTTACTAACTTCAAAAAAGCTCACTCTTCAGAAAATTAATAGTTTATTCTATGGCTTTATTCCCTGTTGCTAAGTTAATAATAACAATGAAGGAATATGCAGATTTGATTTTGCAATTTTTTGGCCAAATTTTATCAGATTGAGAATGAAAATGCCTTTTATAAATTCATTTAACAAACATTGTTAAAACATTTATTGTGTGCTTGATATTGTAATCGGCCAAAAAAAATTTAGAAATACACGCTATTACCTCCATACACTTCCTATTGCTTCCTCTTTTTTTTTTTTTCTAACTAACTGTAATTGGGATCAAACTTTGTGGTTTTCTTCTTTTTTAAGTTTATTTATTTTTGAGAGAGAGAGAGCGAGAGAGTGAGGGAGCATGGGAGGAGCAGAGAGGAGGGAAAGATAATCCCAAGCAGGCTCTGCACTGTCAGCCAATGCATGGCTAGAACTAGGAACCAAACCATGAGATCATGACCTGAGCTGAAATGAAGAGTCTGACACTCAACCAACTGAGCCACCCAGGCGCCCCTGTGGTTATCTATATATTAGGAGAAAGTGTCAAGTTTTTATCTCAGATTAAATTAAAAAAATTGAGTCTCCCAGTTTCACTAAGCAATTTTGCCATTAAATAACTTGTTAGCTTTCAGATATACTTTTATTTTCACTCAGTTCATGAATTAAAATTTAGCTATTACACTTTTATCATAGCTACATGTCTGTATAATTTTAGCAAATAAATTTCACTTTCTTAAATAACGATTCTAACTTTCCCAAACAAAGCATTTTAATTTTTTTTAGTTTTTTTAAATATTTTGTCCTAATATGTATTTGTATATAATATAATTGTTGATTTTTTAAAATTCAAATTAAGTTTTAGATCTGAGAGCTAACTTGAAAGCTACCTGTGGGATACAAAAATATATTCACAGAAAGTAGTTTTCTTTGGTTAAAACATTGTTAGCATTTTCTCTCATGGGAGATATTCAAAATTTTATGGACAACTAACCAAAATATTTTTGTATTTCTGCAAACATAAGATTGCCAAAATCTAAAGTATGTTACGTGGAATTTAATCATCTAGAGGAAGTAAAGGAACAAAACATGTCTGCTAAATTAATTAACAAACTGCAATAGAGACAACTAGAAACTTTCTATCAGGCTGAGTCATATACCTCTGCAGGTTACACCCAACATGTATTTTTTAAAAATGGATAGTGCACAGGAATTACAATTATCTAGAGTTTTATGTTTAGTAATAACTTTTTCAAGGTTATACATTACTTTTGGAATCCATTAAGAATGAAAGTTATGATATTATTTAAATATAAATAAAATATTTTTTGCTGTTGATATTATCTATATAAAATATTTTTCTTTACTTGAAATCATATATATATATATATATATACATATATATATGTATGTATATGAAAAACAGTTGCAAAAAATAATTCCAATAGAATTTACAAAAACACTCACATTTGTTATACATGAATAGAGAGAATTTGATGATGAACATTTTTAAATATCAGTATACTTACAGATTAGTAAGAAAGATACAGCTTCATCAAATGATCCCAAGACAGCAACTTGCATGGAAGTTTGTGGTAACAACTAAGCGACCAGTGTGGCTGAATGAAGAAAGCATGGTGGATCATAGTAAGAGATGAAATTAGAGAAAACATCTGTAGGTCACCATTAGACTTTTGTTTTTATTCTGCCTAGAGTGGAAAGATATTAGAGAATTTTCAGCAGAAAATTGATATGATTTACCTTATGTCTTTTTAAAGATAAACATTGTAGAGTATAAACTGTAGGAAGCAAGAGTGAAAGTAGGTAGACTATTTAAGATAGTAGTGGCTTGGACAATGAAAATAGAAGAGGAAGTGATAAAAAGTAATTGGTTTTTTGATATCATCCAAAGGTATAGCCAATAAGATACGCTGGTGGAGTAAACTCAGGGTATGAGAAAAAAACAAGTGTAATTCCAAGATTTTTAACTTAAGGAATTAGATAGGGTTGCCATTTACTGAGACTAGGAAAACTACAGGTCAACCAGTTTAAGGGGGAGGTTAGAATTTATTTTTAGTCAGAATACTTTAGAGATATTAGACAACTAAGTGAGGGCATTGAGTAGGCAGTTGAATAGGTGAGGTCAGGACTAGAGATATAAATTTGAGATTTATAAGTGTATAATTAAATTTTCAAGTCATGAGGTCAAATAATTTTCCAAGGAAGTGAATGTAAAGAAGAGAAGTACTTTAAAAACCAAGCACTAAACACCCAAATAATTAGAGGCTGAAAATATGAACAAGAATCATATTTACTTAGATCTGCTTTTCATAATAATTTTGTAGTAATGATAAAAGAAGAGTTGATATTTTTAAGATATTTTTAGAAAGAAAATTACATTTACATACTGTTGTTGAAAATATGTTTATTAGTTATTGGCTGTTGTGTAAAATGTTTCCTAAAAAACTGCATCTTAAAACAAACACATTTGTTATCTCAGTTTTTTGTGAGTTAGAAATTCAGGAGTGGGCTAGATGGGTGGTTCTGGCTTGAGATTTCTCAGGAGATTGCAGTTGAAGACAGTGTCTAGGGCTCCTAGTGGATCCACTTCCAAGGTGGGTCACTCACATGGAGGTTTAGCAGATAATCTCAGTATCTTGCTATTGGCATGAGGCTCCATTTATTCACAGCATGGACCTCTCCATAGATTTCATTAAGCATCCTGATAAACATGGCAGCTGAATTCACCCATGAAGAATGATACAAGAGAAAAAGAAAAAAAAAGCTTTCCACTGTATAGTGTCAGAAATCACACTTCATCACTTTTTGTCACACTGTATTTGAAGGGGGAATTACTAAGTATAGTTCACAATCAAAGGTGCAAAACTTGGCTCCTTCCTTTTAAGGGGAGGTGTAGCCAAGATTTTGTATACTTATTTTAAAATCTCAACAAGGTGGATTGGTAAAAAGTATTTTTCAGAAAGGAATAGAGAAATGTCTGTAAAAATTTTAACTGTATATACCATTTTATTCAATAATTCAATTTCTAAAAATTAATCCTACTTAACAGATTCACAAGAACAGGCATATATATTCTGTGTGTCTGTGTGTCTGTGTGTAATGTGTATGTGAGAGAGAGAGAGAATGAAAGAGACATAGTTTTATATGCTTGCAGCAAAATTTATAGTAGTAAATAATTAGATACAACTTTAATTTTAAAGAAGCATATGAATTAATTATAGTGCATTTATATAATATACAGAAAATAAAAGAATGAGAACTGTATGTACTGGAATAAGGATAGAAATGACAAAATATAAATCATAATAAATTTTATTGAGGTATAATTAACATACAATGTTTTATTATTTTCAGTGTACCAACTTATTGATTAAACAACTCTATACACTAATGAATGCTCACCATGATAAGTGCAGTCACCATCTGTCACTGTACAATGTTATTACAATATTATTGACTATATTCTCTATGATGTACTTTTTGTCTCTGTGACTTATTTGCTTTATAACTGGAAGCTTGTAACTCTTAATTCTTTTTATCTATTTCATTCATCCCCTCACCCACCATCACTCTGGCAACCACTAGTTTATTCTATTTGAGTTTTTGCTTATTTTTATTTCTTTGTTCTTTTGTTTTTAAGATTATACCTATAAGTAAAATTGTATGATATTTGTGTTTCTCTGACTTATTTCACTTAGCATTATTCCCTGCACATCAATTTGTGTTATTGCATGCAAATAGTAAGATCTCATTCTTTTTTATGGATTAGTAACATTCCATTGTCTCTATACACCAATTGTACTATGAAAACTAATAAAACATGGATGAAAGAAGTTGAGGATAGCACAAAGTAATGGAAAGAAATTCTATACTCATGGATTCAAGAACAATTTGTTATAATGTCTATACTATCCAAAGATATTGGCACATTAAATGCAATCCCTATCAAAATATCAACAGCATTTTCCCAAAAATAGAACAAAAACTCCTAAAATTTATTTGGATCCACAAAATATCCTGAATATTCAAAAGAATTCTGAAAAATAAAAGCAAAGCTGGGGTATCACAATTCCAGACTTCACGATATATTATAAAGCTGTAGTGATCAAACAAGTAATGAAACTAGCACAAAAATAGACACATAGATCAATAGAACAGAAAAGAAAACCAAAAAATAAACCCATAATTATATGGTGAATTGATCTTTGGCAAAGTAGCAAATAATATCCAATGGGGGAAAAAAAGTCTTTTCAACAAATGGCGTTGAGAAGACTGGTCAGCTACATGCAAGAGAATAAAACTGGACCATACACAATATAAATTGAAAATGGATTAAAAACCTAAACATGAAACCGTAAAAATCCTAAAAGCCATCTTAGGCATTAATGTCTCTGACATTGGCCATAGAAATATTTTTCCAGCAACATATTTCTAGGTATCTTTCTCAGGGCAGGGGAAATATATCTGTTAAATTCATCTGTTCTAGTATCATTCAAAGTCATTGTTTCTGTGATTTTTCTGTTTAGATGATCTGTCCATTGATGTAAATGGGGTGTTAAAGTCCCCTACTACTATTATATTATTATCAATTAGTTCCTTTATGATTGTTATTAACTGTTTTATTTATTATTTATTTATTTATTTATTTATTTATTTATTTTCTTTGGGTGCTGCTATGTAGGGTGCATAAATATTTAGAAATCTTTATCTTGTTGGATTTTCTCTTTTAGTATTATATACTATTG
The DNA here is from genome assembly GCF_028018385.1 of Neofelis nebulosa. Lineage (NCBI taxonomy): Eukaryota > Metazoa > Chordata > Mammalia > Carnivora > Felidae > Neofelis > Neofelis nebulosa. The sequence goes on from NC_080800.1 coordinate 73,843,211, forward strand.
TATTTTGTCATAGTCTTTGTTTTAAAATTGATTTTGCCTGATGTAAGTATTGCTACCCTGGCTTTCTTTCCAAATCCATTTGCATGATAGATGTTTCTCCACCCCCCTACTTTCCATCTGTAGGTGTATTTAGGTCTGAAATGAGTCTCTTGTAAAGAGCATTTGGATGGACCTTTTTCTTTTATCCATTCTCTCACCCTATGTCTTTTTATTGGCATATTTTGTCCATTTACATTCAAAGTAACTATTGATAAATATGCATTTATTGCTATTTTGTCACTTGTTTTGTGGCTGTTTTGTAGCTTTTATCTCATCCTTTCTTCTTTCTCTTTTCCACGGGTTGTTGCTTTTCTTTAGTGATATATTTGGATTCTTTACTCTTTTTGTTTTGCAAATCTAGTACTTTTTTTATTGTAGCCTATATTAGCTTATGGTCACTTAATTTTAAACTCATTCTTTACCTTTCTTTCTACATTTTAGATTTTGGTATCATATTTTACATATTTTTATTTTGTGTTTGCCTTGACTGATTTTTACGAGTATATATATGTATATTTAAGCATATATATAAGTGTATATATATATATATATATATTTAAGTATATATACAAATAGAATTATAAGTATATATATATATGTATATATATGTATTTTTTTTCTCTTGTGCTTCATTTTTTTTTTTACTTTTACTTACAGTTTTTGTTTTCCACTAGCAAAGTTTCTATTAACATTTCTTGTATGGTTTGTTTAGTGTTCAAAAATTCTTTTAACTTTTGTTGTCTGTGAAACTCTTTATTTTCCTGTCTATTCTGAATGATAGCCTTAGTGGATAGAATATTCTTAGCCACAGATTTTTTCCCTTTCAGCACTTTGAACATACTGTGCCATTAATTTTGGTCTGCAAATTTTCTGCTGAAAAATCAGCTGTTAGTCTTATGGGATTTCCTTTGTATGTAACTATCTTCTTTTCTCTTGAAACATTTAAAATTTATTCTTTATCACTATTATTTGCCATTTCAGTTACTTTGTGCCTTGGTGTGGACCTTCTTAAGTTGATTTTTTTAAGGGATCTTTTTGCCTCCTGAATCTGAATCTCTGTTTTCTTCACCAGATTAGAGTTTTAGCTATTATTTTTTTCAAATACATTTTCTGTTCTTACTCTCCCTTCTTCTGGGATCCCTATTATGCAAATATTATTGTGCTTGATGAAGTCACTGAATTCTCTAACTCTGTTCTCGGTATGTAATATTTGAATGTCTCTCATGTGTTCAGCCTGATAGCTTTCCATTACTCTATTCTACAGGTCATGGATATGTTCTACTTCCTATAGCCTACTATTTATTCCACCTATTGTATTTTTAATGTCATTTATTGTGTCATTCAACTCTGTTTTTAAATGTCTTTTTCAAGTGTCTCACTGATGTCCTCCACCCTTTTTGGAAGTCCAGTGAGTATCTTTAAAATAATTACTTTAAATTCTCTATCAGGCATATTATTTATTTTTCACTTACATCTCCTGCTGTGATCTTGTCCTGTTCTTGCATTTGGGGTATATTTCTCTGTCTTTTTATTTGTTCTACTTGTCTGTGTCTGTGTTAGGAGAGTCAGATATGTATTCTGCTCTTAAAAGTAGTAGCTTTATGACGAAGAGGTCTTATAGTACCCTGCAGTGCAGTATCACATGTTCTCCATTATCTGACATTTCAAGGTAGTCTCCTATGTGTGTTGTTTGTGTCCTGCTGTTGTTTCTGAGTCACTTTTTTCTTACAATACAGATGTCTACACTGACCCTCTGCCTGTTATGGGCTATGCTTGTTTTCTGGTTTTAGTGAAACCCAAGCAGGCTTGCTGAGGGGGGATGACCACAGGGCTGTGGGTGTGGTGTTACCACCACTAGCTGAGATGCTAGTCTAAGGCCGGATCTCATAAATGTGGTAGTTTCTAGGGGCTCAAGGTGCAGTGCTAATGGAGGTAGCCAGGAGCACGGTGCATTGAGGAGGTGGTGGTGGTTGGTGGTGAGGCATGTGGAAGAGGTGGCCAGGGTCACCATGCATGGAGGTGACAAGAGCAGTTGGGGCACTGGCATCCTGGCTGTCCCCGTGCTGTCTGCTGAATTCAGAACCTACAGGCTCAAAGTCCCACTAGTTATACAAAGTCAGGGAATTCAGCCCTCTGTTTTCAAAGTCAAACAATATAGGGATTTGTCTTCCCTCTGTGGGCTCCCTGCTGCTTTCCTCTCTCCATGTCTACAGCTCCCTCCCTCTTGCAGGAAGCTCTCAACCACTGTTTCTGTCCTTCCTAACCTTTCACATGCTGCTTCTTCTCTGCATTTATTTGTGCTGTTTATTCTGTCAGTTTTTGGTCCATCTCTGGTTTATTTACATGGAAGTGAGTGATATCTAGTTGTAAACATGTGATGGGGTGAACTTAGGGTCCTTCTAGTCCTCCATCTTCCCAAGCTTCTTGCACAACATTTTCTATAGTGGATTTGTAAAAATAAACAATAGCACACATGAATTTAAGTGATATATTGAACAAATATAACCAATGAGGTATAGTCATAAAATAATTTTATTTTTATCATCCTTGTAACTTTGTGTTTTATTCATTGAACAGAAAATTTGAGCCAGCAACACGAATTTTTTGATAATTTTTCAGTTATAACAATAATTTTTAGTCATTAATTAAAATGTTTAGTCTCATATGATAGTAAAAAACCAGGCCTGCTGAAAGCTCAACACTTGCAATGGGAATGGAGATATGGACTATGACTTCTTTTGTCTTTGCATAATATCTATAATCCTTATTTCCTAGTGTCTATCCCTGCTTTCTCACCTCTCTAGGATTGGATCATGAAGAGACTGAAGAGATAAATGAGTAGTAAAATTCTTACCTGACTAACAATGATATATTCACTTTACAATTAGTCTCTGGGTCTGGCAGACTTTTAATGCATCCTGACTTTCATAAGGGCTTTTAGTTCTTCAGAATCATGCAATCCACTCACCCATTGCTGAGATCTCTCATCTACAATTCCCTTGACATGAGTAAATGCTGTCCCATTCTGGTAAGGTGCTTTTAACTCTTTCCAGAGGCAACTGGCACAACAATTTCCAGTTTATTTCACAAATATCTTCTTGCTCCATCAGTTATTCTCTTGGAAATTATATCTAAGACATTCTTTTTTTTAATATAAAATTTATTGTCAAATTGGTTTCCATACAACACCCAGTACTCATCCCAAAAGGTGCCCTCCTCAATACCCGTCACCCAGCCCTCCCACACCCCATCAACCCTCAGTTTGTTCTCAGTTTTTAAGAGTTTCTTATGATTTGGCTCCCTCCGTCTCTAACCTTTCGTTTTTTTTTTTCCTTCCCCTCCCCCATGGTCTTTGGGTAAGTTTCTCAGGATCCACACAAGAGTAAAAATATATGGTATCTGTCTTTCTCTGTATGACTTATTTCACTTACCATAACACTCTCCAGTTCCATCCACGTTGCTACAAAAGGCCATGTTTCAATCTTTCTCATTGCCAAGCAGTATTCCATTGTGTATATAAACCACAGTTTCCTTATCCATTCATCAGTTAATGGACATTTAGGTTATTTCCATAATTTGGCTATTGTTGAAAGTGCTGCTATAAACATTGGGGTACAAGTGCCCCTATGCATCAGCACTCCTGTAACCCTTGGGTAAATTCCTAGCAGTGCTATTGTTGGGTCATACAGTAGATCTATTTCTAATTTTTTGAGGAACCTCCACACTGTTTTCCAGAGTGGCTGCATCAGTTTGCATTCCCACCAACAGTGCAAGAGGGTTACCATTTCTCCACATCCTCTCCAGCATCTATAGTCTCCTGATTTGTTCATTTTAGCCACTCTGACTGGCATGAGGTGCTATCTGAGTGTGGTTTTGATTTGTATTTCCTTGATGAGGAGCAACATTGAACATCTTTTCATATGCCTGTTGGCCAACTGGATGTCTTCTTTAGAGAAGTGCCTATTCATGATTTCTGCCTGTTTCTTCACTGGACTATTTGCTTTTCAGTTGTGGAGTTTGGTGAGCTCTTTATAGATTTTGGATACTAGCCCTTTGATATGTCATTTGAAAATATCTTTTCCCATTCCATTGGCAAACCTAACCAAACATGTAAAAGATCTGTATGCTGAAAACTATGGAAAGATTATGAAGGAAATTGAAGAAGATATAAAGAAATGGAAAATACATTCCGTGCTCATAGATTGGAAGAATAAATATTGTTAAAATGTCAATACTACCCAAACCTATCTACACATTCAATGCAATCCCAATCAAAATTGCACCAGCATTATTCTCGAAGCTAGAACAAGCAATCCTAAAATATGTATGGAACCACAAAAGACCCTGAATAGCCAAATATTGAAGAAGAAGACCAAAGGGGGAGGTATCACAATCTCCGACTTTAGCCTCTACTACAAAGCTGTAATCATCAAGACAACATGGTATTGGCACAAAAGGAGACACATAGACCAATGGAATAGAATAGAGACCCCAGAATTAGACCCACAAAAGTATGGCCAACTAGTCTTTGACAAAGCAGGAAAGAATATCCAATGGAAAAAAAAAGACAGTCTCTTTAACAAATTGTGTTGGGAGAACTGGACAGCAACATGCAGAAGGATGAAACTAGACCCCTTTCTTACACCATTCACAAAAATAAACTCAAAATGGATGAAGGACCTGAATGTGAGACAGGAAACCATCAAAACCCTAGAAGAGAAAGCAGGAAAAACCTCTCTGACCTCAGCCACAGCCATTTCTTACTTGACACATCTCCAAAAGCAAGGGAATTAAAATCAAAAATAAACTATTGGGACCTCATGAAGATAAAAAGCTTCTGCACTGCAAAGGAAACAATCAACAAAACTAAAAGGCAACCAACGGAATGGGAAAAGATATCTAAGAAGTTCTTTTGTCAACTCTCTCACGTTTGGCCTACATGCAGTTTATGAGAACCATAATCTCATCCTTTTCTTTGAGAGATTCTGGTTCTGTGGTTGTTTTCCAATTGCCATTGGTAGTTTTAATGCTCCAGTGCTTCCAAGTTGCTCTCATAGTGGACTGAGCATAAAAGCTCAGTGGAGAAGTTGGAAGATACAGGCACTTGAAGCTGTCTCTGTGCATAGGAACTGTTTACATCAGTGTTAAATAAACTCAGAGGTGGACTGAGAGCATATAGGACAGAGAATCAACAGGCTCTTCCATATGTTGCAAACAGAAGTCTTTATATTTTCCCAAAATCTATTTTTTTTCAAAAACCTGTTTCTTTTTTGCACCCATTATCAGTAAATGGAAAGAAAATCAACAACCAACCATGCATTTGATTAAATCTCAAATCTGAGAGCCATACATTATTCTTTTTTTTCCCCTTCTAACCCCATATGCAAACAGCAATTAAGTACTACCAGTTCTATGTAAGTATCCTGAATCCATTTCAACTACACTAGAATACCTTTGTGGACTCCATTATCTTTACTAAATTTATTGTACTAATTTTTAGTTTGTTCCCTTCTGATTTGTGCTCCACATTATACCTCAAGTGATTTTCCTGAAATGTAGATTTGATTATATATGTCATCAGTTTAAAACCTTTCTGGATTTTTTATTACATGTGCCTATGTGATTTGACCTCTATTTCTTCCTCCAGCCTTGTCTTTTATCACTCTCTACCTTAAACATTACACTCTAAGGATACTAAATATGTTTAGTTTTCTACACATACTGTGTACTATTTTTTGCATCTTAGTCTTTGCATATGCTAGTCTTTCTGCTTGAAACATGCTTCTCCAAACTCTGCTCTCTTACCTGGTTAATTCCAAGTTATCCTTCAGACATAAGATAAATAGGTAGACTATATGTTCCACTTTTCCTGTAATAATATGATTTTCCCTCTATGGTCTTGGTGGAACTATTAATGATACACTTTTCAGTCTCAAATGTATCCTAGTAAGGGTGATTAATTTAATGGCTTCTTTTAACATAGAGATCTCTTCCTTCATAAAAACTTCCATGATTTCCCCATTGGTTGAAACCATTATTATGCAAAACAGTGGATATTTTTAGTTGCCTCCGTGTCTACTAATTGTCTGTCTTACTTCTTAGAACTTTGAACTCCATAACTACAGAAACGATGTCTGTTTGATTCACTTCAGCACCCATCTTTATGTCTTGTCCATAGGTACTTAAATATATTTATACAATGAATATAAATGGAAAACATTTTTTGTTGATTGATGAAATTTCTAGACATCAGATAATATGAACATCAGTAATCACTGTGCAGGCCCATGAATGTACATGCAGGTAAACAAAACAAAATAAAACAAAATGAAAAATGTATGGTGCACTGAGAATACAACCTAGCAGTTACTTCATTACAAAGATTCCTGGTATCAATTTACTTTTATGCAACACAAACAGTATAGTATCATGGTTAAAAGTGTGGACATTGCTGGGGCGCCTGGGTGGCTCAGTCGGTTAAGCGTCCGACTTCGGCTCAGGTCACCATCTCGCGGTCTGTGAGTTCGAGCCCCGCGTCGGGCTCTGGGCTGATGGCTCAGAGCCTGGAGCCTGCTTCCGATTCTGTGTCTCCCTCTCTCTCTGCCCCTCCCCCGTTCATGCTCTGTCTCTCTCTGTCTCAAAAATAAATAAAAAAACATTAATTTTTTTTTTTAATTAAAAAAAAAAGTTTGGACATTGCTGAATACATAGACTCAGAGAATCAAAAGGTGATTATTAGGGCAGGGAAGTGGGGAAAATGGGAGCCACGTTGGCCAAAGCATACAAAATTGAAATTATATAGAATGAATAATGGTAGAGATATTAATGTCCAATATGATGACTACAGTTAATAATACTGTATTCAATACTGGAAATTTGCTAATAGAGTATATTTCAGGTGTTTCCATCACACACATGCACGCACACAAACACAGAAAAGTAACTATTTGAGAAGAGATGTTAATTACCATTACAGTAGTCATCATTTCACTGTGTATAGGTATATCAAATTGGTATGTTCACCTTAAATATATAACATTTTTATTAAAAAATATGGCCTTTACAACTGAAAATTTCATATATTTCTGGAGGCAGTGTAAATTGATACAACCACTTTGGGAAAATATTTGGCAGTATCTACTAAATCTTTTTTTAATGTTTACTTATTTTTGAGAGAGAGAGAGACAGAGAGACAGAGAGACAGAGAAACAGAGAGACAGAGAGACAGAGTGTGAGTGGGGAAGGGGCAGAGAGAAAGGGAGACACAGAATCGGAAGCAGGCTCCAGGCTCTGAGTTGTCAGCACAGAGAGCCCAATGTGAGGCTCGAACTCATGGACCGTGAGATCATGACCTGAGCCAAATTTGGACGTTTAACCAACTGAGCCACCTAGGTGCCCCTAGTATCTACTAAATCTTAACATAAACATAACCCATGACCTAGAAATTCTACTTTCATGTTATATACCTGAGGGGAAATGAAAGCTCATGTCCAAAAAAAGGTTAATATAGAAATTTTCTTGACAGTTTATTTTTTTATTTTTTTTTTCATTTTTTTTTCAACGTTTTTTTTTAATTTATTTTTGGGACAGAGAGAGACAGAGCATGAACGGGGGAGGGGCAGAGAGAGAGGGAGACACAGAATCGGAAACAGGCTCCAGGCTCCGAGCCATCAGCCCAGAGCCTGATGCGGGGCTCGAACTCACGGACCACGAGATCGTGACCTGGCTGAAGTCGGACGCTTAACCGACTGTGCCACCCAGGCGCCCCCTTGACAGTTTAATTCATAGTGTCAGCAAAGTGGAAAAATCTCAAATTTCTAACAATAGAATATATAAGTAAACAGCATAATATATTCATATATTGAGATACTCAAAACAATGAAAAAAAATACTCATGATACATGCAAGAGAATGGATGAATACCAAAATATTGTTCGCAGAAGAATGAGAAACAAAGGAGTACACAGTGTGGCTTTTCATTTATAGGAATTTCAAGAACATGTAAAGGCAAATCAGTACTTAGTGTTGCCATCTCTGGAGAAATATTGATTGTGAAGGGACATAGGGAGAAATTTTAATGTCCTGGAAATATTCTTTATCTTGAAATGGGCTGTGGTTCCATAGATTCACACACACACACACACACACACACACACACGTATATATATACATGTATATATATAATTATCTTATACACTTATGATTATGATGTTTTCTTCCATTTACATAATAAAAATATCTCAATAGAAAGTAAAGCACAAGCACATGCATACACATACAGAAACACACAGAGTGTGTGGTTATTTGCATTAGGATCAGGTATCTGTCATGTAGTAGTCTAAATGTATGATGCCGGAAAAGTTACTTAATAGTGTTGAGCCTCAGTTTCATAATAATATCCATCTAATAAACACTTTTGAAAGAATAAACAATATCACATATGTAAATCACTTACAATACTGTCTATTCCAGTAAGTACACACTATTCTTATTTGTATTCAATTTCCAACTCAAATTCCAATCAATGGGGGGGGGTTAACTAGGCTTGCATTTTTAAAATGGAAGTTTAACTACAATGAGATATCACTTCACACCTGTAAGAATGGCTAAATTCAGCAACACAAGAAACAACAGGTGTTGGCAAGGATGCGGAGAAAGAGGAACCCTCTTGCACTGTTGATGGGAATGAAAACTGATGCAGCCACTGTAGAAAACAGTATGGAGTTTCCTCAAAAGATTAAAAAAAATAGAATTCCTATGATACACCAATTGCACTACTAGATATTTACCAAAGAATACAAAAACACTAAATAAAAAGGATACACGCACCCTGATACTTACAGAAACATTACCTACAATAGCCAAATTGTGGAAAGAGCCCAAGTGCCCATCGACTGATGAATAAAGAAGTAGTATATATGTAGAATGGAAATGATCAAAGGAAAAAGAGAGAGAGAGAGAGAGAGGCAAACCAAGAAACAGACTCTTAACTATGGAGAACAAACTGATGGTTACCAGGGGGGAGGTAGGTGGGGAGATGGGACAAATAAGTGATGAGGATTAAGTGCACTTGTACTGATGAAAAATGGGTGTTATATGGAAGTGTTGAATCACTATGTTTTACACCTGAAACGAATATAACACTGTATATGCACTAACTGGAATTTAAATAAAAACTGTAAAAAATGAACGTTTAAAATTACTCCATGAATATATGTTACTTGAAGCTTTTAGGGAAGCTAAAAAAAATACTAACATCTTAGTTAGTCTAATTTCTTTAAATGTTCCTATTTTTAAGAGCAGGTTGGGAGTATGGAAGAAGAGGACCCTAAGCTAGCCTAGTTCCAGGGATACAACTAAATAACACAGACATTAGTGTAAATAACCCAGACAAAAGAACTGAATATTGGCAGAACAAACTCCACAAGTAAAAGTAGAGAAGAGACCACACAAAAGAAGGCAGGAAAGAGGGAGATGTGGTTTGTGAGTGAAAGGGAACATCACAATGAAAGAGACAACAGGACAAACAGCCAGTGAAGATATAGCATGAAAGCATCAGTTTGAAATTTGAGGGGGACAGATAGGAAGGAGAGTTATTTACTCCTCTTAGAGCATGGCCTGGAGAGGCAGTGACCCCTCCAGGAACAAAGGAGCTGACAGGAGCCATTTATCTCCCCTGCCCCCAGCATAAACACAAGGCCACCTGCAGGAACCAGCATGGCACCCACCTATACCACGCCCCACCCACCCTTGCTTCAGTAGATCCACTCTTCCCAGTCATGCATCCCTCAGTCCTGGAGCTGTAGGGGGCCCTTCTCCCAGAAGAGCAGTGCAAATCGCACCAACACCTCATCTCCTGACCCATGTGTTTTGAGGAACCTCAGCTCAGGTGGCAGTGGCAGTAGGTCTCATTTCACAAGCAGAATAAAATGTTCACCACCTCTATTGGGAACCAACACTGTCCACAACAGACAAAAAGCCACTGCAGACAACTGAACTAAAGTAAAAAGAAGCCTGAGCTCAAAAGTAAAAGTTCCTATTTTCTACACATTAATAAAGCATATATGGTTATATGCAGGCAGAAAATAATTTGTGTTCCCCTTTATTCCTGATAACACTATCTTATATATTTTTTTTCAATTTAATGTAGACCTATTAGTTTTGTGTTGCTGCTATAACAAATTACCATAAATTTAGTGGTGTGAAACAACATATATTTATTATCTTACAGTTATGGAAAGTGGAAATCCTAAAAATCCAGGTGTTCGAGGGTGGTGTTTCATCTCAAGGCTCTAGGACAGAATCCATCTCTTTGCCTTTTCCAGTTTCTAAAGATCACCTGCATTCCTTCTTCATGCATGGCCCCCTTCCTCCATCTTTAAAGCCAGCAGTGTTTCATCTTCAAGTCTTTCTCTCTTCTCAGCTTCAATCACCAAATCATGTTATGTCTTCCTCTGCTTCCAAAGACATATCTCCTTCTCTCTGATACTCCTCCCTCCCTCGTATAAGAACTCTTGTGATTACTCTGGGCCCACTTGTATAATCCAGTGCATTTCCCTTTCTCATGATCATTAATTTAATCATGTATGCAAAGTATCTTTAGCTATGTTAGATAGCATATTTACAATTTCTGGGATTAAGATGTAGACATGTTTTGAGTGGTATTATTCAGCCTACCACAAATATCTAGCTGTAGTTAGTAATTGTTTTGCTATTATCTGAAGCTGTATTCCCAGTAATAAAACAGTGACAAGAGGTAGTCAATTGTCCACATTTTGAGCTTATAAAGAAAAATTATTTTTCAAAAGAGTCAGTGAGATACTATAATCTTGCCCAATTCAGAAGATGTTTTTTGATGTCTTCTCATAAACAAGGAGAACCCGAGCCACACAGATAGGATTATGCTAGAGTGTGGTGTGTATTTAGAGCAGGTTTATACCTAAGGCGTTTTTTTTTCAAGCTGCGTGTTGAAATAATTTGGTTCTTTTTAAGACTTTTTAAAAATTGTGTTATAATACTCTGATATAATAATCATAAAAGTTCTCTACCTGATACAAAAGATGTCTTTTTTTAATAGTCACTAAACTTTGTGCCCTAAAACAAAGGGTTACTAAAAACTTTGAAGTTATTATCATAAACAAATGCCAGTAGTGGGAAATTGTTCTCAAATACAAAAAAAAAATCCATGGAAATTAATTTTTGGAAACAAGACCATTTACTATTTGTACTAAAAATGCCAGTTTTCAGAAGGCAGAACTTTTTTTCTTGCTTCTAGAGAGGTCCGTAAAAGTGTGATGGAACTGTGATTACTTATTTAAAGATTAGTTTCAAGTCCCAAGACAAAAAACAATCTTAACAAAAATTATGTAGAAGAATCAATGTGGCTTACTGGAAAGAGAAATGACCTTAAATGCAGAAAAATAGCTTCTGATCTCCACTGTGACCCTAGTCATGTGACTATGGGAAAATGACTTAGTTTCTCTGACTTCAGTTTCTATACAATAAAGGAGGTGTACCAGTTATGTGTCTTTCAAATATTCCTGTTATAGTACATAGAAAATGATGAGAGAAAAAAAAAACCTTTAAAAGCCTTTGATATAAAGAAAGCCATTCTAGATTTCTTTCTAATTCAGCATGACTGTACATAAACTTTGTTTAAACCAAAAGCCTGATTTATGGTCCGCAAGTATACATTGTACACTTGCTTTGTAAATGAGTTGCCCCAAAGAAAATCATCTTGTCATTAAGATATCAATCAATATGGGGTGCCCGAGTGGCTCAGTCAGTTGAGCGTCTGACTTCAGCTCAGGTCATGTTCTCAGGGTTAGAGAGTTCCAGCCCTGCAATGGGCTTTGTGCAGACAGCTCAGAGCCTGGAGCCTGCTTCAGATTTTGTGTCTCCCTCTCTCTGTGTCCCTCCCCCATTCACAGTCTGTCTCTGTCTCTCAAAAATAAACATTTAAAAAAAAATATATCAATCAATGCTCCTACTCCCTGCATTCCTTGACATTAAAACTTGTGATTCCTGCCTATGTTAATCTATAATCTTTTGACCTTTACAACATGTAAAAACGTGCAAAATCCTGTAAAAGCTGTTCATTCTCCAGAGCACTTTCTTCCCTGTGAAGAGTATGTTTCCCATGCAGCTGCCCTAACTTGAGTTTGAATAAAACTCTTTTTCTTTTAGAAATTCTAAAAGGTTTGCTCATTTTGTGTTGACAACAAGTAAACCTTGAGTGTAGACTAAAATAACCTTTAGCCCAATCCGACTGCCCCTCTGTGCTTGCAGTGGATCTCACATTGTTTCTGCATTCAGGAATGACACTCAGCTAGCTGATCTTCCAACAGCTATTGTAAGGCACTCCCTCCATACTTCTATATTCCAATCTGTTAATCTGCTGGTCATCACAGCAGCAATTTTCAACATCATTCCAAAACTCATGCTATTTCTTAAACATCCAAAAAGCCTAAAACATTACTGAAATCTACCTGGAAAAATGTATATAATGCTTGAATACCTGTATTTCACACACACAAAAAAATAAAGCAGGGAATGAATACCCATCAAGCATATAAAAATAATGTTTTATAGTATTGAAGTCCTAGTGAAATTGACAACAAATGATGTTGTGGAATACTTTGCATTTTACAAATTCCTTTGTTATAATTGATTAATTGTATCAGAGACACATGTACCTTGTTTCAAAAACCACTGGGTTAGATTATTTTAGTGATTTTAATTCCAAAATTTTGTGAGTCTACAAGATATGTAAGTCTTACATAATGGTAAATCCACAGTTGTTGAAGTGTAAATTGTCATTAGTATTACTGTTATCTTTATTATCATGATTAAATTCTTCATGGACTCACCCTTTAAAACATACTATCTCATGTTATATCCATAGATAATCACAGGACAGCTTAATACATAGCTCAAATGCAAGGTCCCATGAAATTAGACAAAATTTGGATTACATCAGTTATTCAAGGTTAAAGAAACCTTGATGGGGTGAGATTGTGTTTATTAGTATTGTCAGAATTCTAGAGATCTGTCAGATTTTTAAAATTTCACACTAAAGTCATTTTACATTTACCTAAAACATGCAAAGATAAATGGTAAGGAGTAAAAATAAATAAATAAAAATATGAGATGGATTTATTAAATGGTAATTTCAAACACACATTCTACAACCTTAAATATCAGTGAATACAACATTCAAAGTTTCTCTATGACAAAAAGCTGAGAGGAAATGAAAGTAGTGGCTATGGATAATTCCAGAATGGGGAAAAATTGTCAACAAATACTTCTGATACTTTTCCTTTGCTTGTGCTTATATTACAGAAGTGTTCTCAAAAGCATATATGAAGATGTTTATAGTTATACTGCCATTGATGGACGGTATAACCCAAACTGTAATGTCTCTATAAGAAGCAAAAAGGAGGGCTGCCTGGGTGACTCATTTGGTTGAGCATCCAACACTTGAGTTCAGGTCTTGATCTCAGGGTCATGAATTCAGGCCCTCTGTTGGGCTCCACACTGGGCATGGAGACTACTCAAAAATAAAAATAAAAAAAGAGAAGCATAGAAAAACTAATAGCATCTTTCTGATATATACATATATATGATAAATATATAATGCCTGGTCTTTGAGTCCAGAACTTTATTCAGGATTCTTAGCTTTGAAAGCCTATGTCAGTTAAATGGAAAGATGTGCCCTGTACATTTTTCTTGAAATTTAATATATTTTAGAGAAAGTAATATTTATTTTGCTCCATTTATTTACTCATCAGAGAGACACAAGAGGAATTCAACAAACTGTCTTCTGTGGAATAACCAAATAAAACCCAACATAAGTGTCTTTCACACTTTTAAAACCTAAAAAGAGTAACACTATTTTGAGACTTTCATCTACAGTGAGTCTTTTACATTATTCTTATGCATAAGGCCTAGAGTGTGCCTCAATGCCGAACGCTTACAATAGTAAGCATAACATCAGTATTTTGTGAAAGATCTTTATAGTTCATTTATACTCAACTAGTCTATAAATTATCTTAAAATACTTGATTAAAGTATGATTTATACACAAAAAGTTACACATATTTAATATATAGAACTTGATGAGTTTGGAAATAGGCATACATCTATGCAACCATCACCGTATTTAATGCCATAGACATGTCCATCCCCTCCAAAAGTTTTCTTCTTCTCTTTGTGTGTGTGTAATAAAAACACTTAACATAAGATCTACTCTCTTAGCAAATGTTTGTTCGTTTGTTTATTTATTTATTTTTGAGAGAGAGAGAGAGAGAGAGAGAGAGAGAGAGAGAGAGGATGAGTGGGGGAGAGGCAGAGAGAAAGGGAAACACACAATCTGAAGCAGGATCCAGGCTCTGACCTGTTAGCACAGAGCCCAATGGGGGGTTCAAACCCACAAACCATGAGATCATAACCTGGGCCAAAGTTGGACGCTTAACTAAGCCACCCAGGCACCCAAGGAAATGTTTAAATGTACAATATAGTATTGTTAACCATTGGCACTATGTTATACAGTAGGTCTCTAGGACTCATTCGTGTTGCATAACTGAAACTTTGCTTGCTTTGACCAATACCTCCTCATTTCCCTCACCTTCTAAATCCTGGTAACCACTACACTACTCTCAGCTTTTATGAGTTTGACTATTTTAAATTTCTCATAGAAGCGATATCATAAGGGTGCCTGGGTGGCTCAGTCAGTTAAGCGTCTGACTATGGCCCAGGTCATGATCTCATGGTTCGTGAGTTCGAGCCCTGCCTCAGGCTCTGTGCTGACAGCTTGGAGCCTGGATCCTGCTCCGGATTCTGTGTCTTCCTCTCTCTCTCTGATCTCCCCGGATCATGCTCGGACTCTGTGTCTGTCACAAATAAATAAACTTAAAAAAAAAAGAAGTGATATCATAAAGTATTTTTTTCTTCTTTGTCAGACTTATTTCACTTAACATAATATTCTGGTGTATCCATAGTGTCACACATGGGAGGACTTATATCTTTTTCTGAGGGTGGATAATGTTCCATTGTATGTATACACCACACTTTTTTATTCACGTTGAAAAAAACAAAAATGTTTTCCAAAAGTGAAAAGGTAGATAGCCCTCTGTTTAAAGAACTGGCTGACATATGTTTGTTCTACTCTTAATCAAAGAAAAAGATTCTCATGGGACATAAGTTTTTGCTAACAAAACTAGCTTGCTGAACATATGTTTTTGGACAAGCTACAAACTGGCCACCTACTGTGATGTATTTGATTGAAACAAATAATTTAATAAATAGTTTTGAGACCACTTCCTTTGAGACATTGTACTCATATTGAAAATAAAACAAAATTAATAATAAAAAATAAGTATTAAATTTTAGTACTTATCTGAAATTTTCTTAAATGCTTTAAATGTATTATTCCATTTAATATTCACAACATCTTAAAACAAGAGCTCCATTATTATCAGAGAGAAGTTAAATGACTTGTTCAAGTTTATTTTATTTATTTTTTTTTAATATGAAATATATTGTTAAATTGTTCCCATACAACACCCAGTGCTAATCCCAACAGGTGCCCTCCTCAATGCCCATCATCCACTTTCCCTTCCCTCCCACACCCCATCAACCCTCAGTTTATTCTCAGTTTTTAAGAGTCCCTTATGGTTTGACTCCTTCCCTCTCTGTAACTTTTTTTCCTCCTTCACCTCCCCCATGGTCTTCTGTTCAGTTTCTCAGGATCCACATAAGAATGAAAACATATGGTATCTTTCTCTGTATGACTCATTTCACTTAGCATAACACTCTCCAGTTCCGTCCATGTTGCTACAAAAGACCATATTTCATTCGTTCTCATTGCCAAGTAGTATTCCAATGTATATATAAAGCACAATTTCTTTATCCATTCATCAGTTGATGGACACATAGTCTCTTTCCATAATTTGGCTATTGTTAAAAATGCTGCTATAAACATTGGAGTACAAGTGCCCCTATGCATCAGCACTCCTGTATCCCTTGGGTAAATTCCTAGCAGTGCTATTGTTGGGTCATAGGGTAGACCTATTTTTAATTTTTTGAGGAAACTCCAAACTGTTTTCCAGAGTGGCAACACCAGTTTGCATTCCCACCAACAGTGCAAGAGGGTTCCCATTTTTCCACATCTTTTCCAGCATCTATAGTCTCCTGAATTGTTCATTTTAGACACTCCGACTGGTGTGAGGTGATATCTCAGTGTGGTTTTGATTTGTATTTCCCTGATGAGGAGTGATGTTGAGCATCTTTTCATGTGCTTTTTGCCATCTGAATGTCTTCTTTAGAGAAGTGTCTATTCATGTCTTCTGCCCATTTCTTCACTGGATTATTTGTTTTCCAGGTGTGGAGTTTTGAGAGTTCTTTATAGAATTTGGATAATAGCCCTTTGTATGATATGTCATTTGCAAATATCTTTTCCCATTCCATCAGTTGCCTTTTAGTTTTGCTGATTGCTTCCTTTGCAGTGCAGAAGCTTTTTATCTTCATGAGGTCCCAATAGTTCATTTTTTATTTTAATTCCCTTGCCTTTGGAGATGTGTCAAGTAAGAAATTGCTGCGGCTGAGGTCAGAGAGGTTTTTTAAATGTTTTCTCCTCTAAGGTTTTGATGGTTTCCTGTCTCACATTCAGGTCCTTTATCCATTTTGAGTTTCTTTTTATGAATGCTGTAAGAAAGTGGTCTAGTTTCATTCTTCTGCATGTTGCTGTCCAGTTCTCCCAGATCCATTTGTTAAAGAGACTGTCTTTTTTTCCGTCTATTCCGTCTATTCTGTCTAGACTGTCTATTCTTTCCTGCTTTGTCAAAGATTAGTTGGCCATACTTTTGTGGGTTGAATTCTGGAGTCTCTTTTCTATTCCATTGGACTATGTGTCTGTTTTTGTGCCAATACCATGCTGTCTTGATGATTACAGCTTTCTAGCAGAGGCTAAAGTCTGGGATTGTGATGCCTCCTGCTTTGGTCTTCTTCTTCAATATTACTTTGGCTATTTGGGTCTTTTGTGGTTCCATACAAATTTTAGGATTGCTTGTTCTAACTTTGAGAAGAATGCTGGTGCAATTTTGATTGGGATTGCATTGAATGTGTAGACAGCTTTGGGTAGTATTGACATTTTAACAATATTTATTCTTCCAATCCGTGAGCATGGAATGTTTTTCCACTTCTTTGTATCTTCTTCAATTTCCTTCATAAACTTTCTATAGTTTTCAGCATACAGATCTTTTACATCTTTGGTTAGGTTTATTCCTAGGTATTTTATGATTCGTGGTGCAATTGTGAATGGGATCAGTTTCTTTATTTGTCTTTCTGTTGCTTCATTATTGGTGTATGAGAATGCAACTGATTTCTGTGCATTAATTTTGTATCCTGCGACTTTGCTGAATTCACGTATCAGTTCCAGCAGACTTTTGGTGGAGTCTATTGGATTTTCCATGTATAATATCATGTCATCTGCAAAAAGCGAAAGCTTGACTTCATCTTTGCCAATTTGGATGCCTTTGATTTCCTTTTGTTGTCTGTGTCTTCCAACACTATGTTAAACAGCAGCG
Organism: Neofelis nebulosa; assembly: GCF_028018385.1. Lineage (NCBI taxonomy): Eukaryota > Metazoa > Chordata > Mammalia > Carnivora > Felidae > Neofelis > Neofelis nebulosa. The sequence goes on from NC_080800.1 coordinate 73,860,835, forward strand.
GTGAGAGTGGACATCCCTGTTGTGTTCCTGATCTCAGGGAAAAAGCTCTCAGTTTTTCCCCATTGAGGATGATATTAGCTGTGGTCTTTTCATAAATGGCTTTGGTGATGTTTAAGTATGTTCCTTCTATCCTGACTTTCTCGAGGGTTTTTATTAAGAAAGGATGCTCAATTGCGTCAAAAGCTTTTTTCTGTGGTTGATTTCAAGTTTCATAGCATTGTGGTCTGGAAGTGTGCCTGGTATGATCTCAATTCTTTTATACTTATGGAGGGCTGTTTTGTGACCCAGTATGTGATCTATCTTGGAGAATGTTCCATGTGCACTCAAGAAGAAAGTATATTCTGTTGCTTTGGGATGCAGAGTTCTAAATATATCTGTCAAGTCCATCTGTTCCAATGTGTCATTCAGGGCCCTTGTTTCTTTATGAAGTCTGTGTCTAGATGATGTATCCATTGTTGTAAGTGAGGTATTAAAGTCCCCTGAAATTACTACATTCTTATCAATAAGGTTGCTTATGCTTGTGATTAATTGTTTTATATATTTTGGGCCCTCAGTATTTGGCTCATAGACATTTATAATTGTTAGCTCTTCCTGATAGATAGAGCTGTAATCTTCCTGTAATTATTTTATAATGTCCATCTTCATCTCTTGTTACAGCCTTTAATTTAAAGTCTGGTTTGTCTGATATAAGTATGGCTACTTCAGCTTTCTTTTGACTTCCAGTCGCATGACAGATAGTTCTCCATCCCCTCAAGTTCAATCTGAAGGTGTCCTCAGGTCTAAAATGAGTCTCTTGTAGACAGCAAGTAGATGGGTGATTTTTTTTTAATCCATTCTTATACCCTATGTCTTTTGTTTGCACCATTTAGTCCATTTACATTCAGTGTTATTATTGAAAGATAGAGGTTTAGAGTCATTTTGATGTCTGTAGGTTCCATGCTTGTAGTGATGTTTCTGGTACTTTGTGGTCCTTGTAGCATTTCACTCACAGAATCCCCCTATAGATCTGGTTGTAGGTCTGGTTTAGTGGTGATGAATTCGTTCAGCGTTTGTTTGTTTGGGAAGACCTTTATCTCCCCTTCTATTCTGAATGACAGACTTGGTGGATAAAGGATTCCCGACTACATATTTTTCTCTGTTCCTCACATCAAATATTTCCTGCCATTCCTTTCTGGTCTGCCAAGTTTCAGTAGAGAGTTCCATCACCAGTCTTATCAGTCTCCCTTTATATGTTAGAGCACGTTTATCCCTAGCGGCTTTCAGAATTTTCTCTTTATCTTTGTATTTTGCCAGTTTCACTATGATATGTCGTGCAGAAGATCGATTCAAGTTACGTCTGAAGGGAGTTCTCTGTGCCTCTTGGATTTCAATGCATTTTTCTTTCCCCAGATCAGGGAAGTTCTCAACTATGACTTGTTCAAGTACACCTTCAGCCCCTTTCTCTCTCTCTTCCTCTTCTGGAATTCCTATGATATAGATTTTTTTCCATTTGATTGCATCACTTTATTCTCTAATTCTCCCCTCATACTCCTGGATTTTTTTTATCTCTCTTTTTCTAAGCCTTCTCTTTTTCCCTAATTTTATCTTCTAATCCATCTGTTCTCTCTTCTGCCTCTTCAATCCATGCTATGGTCGCCTCCATTTTATTTTGCACCTCAATTACAACATTTTTTTAGTTTCTCATGACTATTTCTTAGTCCCTTGATCTCTGTAACAATAGATTCTCTGCTGTCCTCTATGCTTTTTTCAAGCCCAGCGATTAATTTTATGACTATTATTCTAAATTCTTGTTCTGTTATAATGCTTAAATCGGTTTTGATCAATTCGTTACCTTTCACTACTTCTTGGAGTTTCCTTTGAGGAGAGTTCTTCCCTTTCATCATTTTGGGTAGTCCCTGTGGTAGCTCCAAACTGCAGGGCACTTCCCATGTGATGTCAGGAGTAACTTGTGTTGGCGGGTGGGGATGCAGTCAGACCTGATTTCTGCCCCCAGCACATTGCTGGGGCCACAGTCAGAGTGGTGTGTACCTTATCTTCCCGTGTCCCATGGGCAGGACTCACTGTGGAGTGGTGTGGCTAGTGTCTGGGCTACTTGCACACTGCCAGGTTGTGGTGCACTTCCATGGGATGTGGCCAAGGGCATGTTAGCTGGGGTGGATCCCAATGTGCACAGGGATGGGAGGGGCAGGCTTAGCTAGCTTTGCCATCAGTGGTCCGCTGCAGCACCAGGAGAGTGGTATGTCCATTGGAGGGATGGATCCACAGAAGCACAGTGTTGGGCTTTTGCGTGGTGTAAGCAAGTTCAGTGATGGGAACTAGTTCCCTTTCTAATTTTGGCTGGGGGATGGGAGAAGGAAATGGCGTTTGCCAGTGTCTTTGTTCCCCCACCTAGCTGAACTCTGTCTTCCAGGGCTCAATAACTCTCCCTCCAGTGTCCTCTCACCCTCCCCGCTCTCCAAGAGGAGAACTGTTGACTTTTAAAATTCCAGATGTTAAGTCCTGCTGGCTGTCAGAACTCATGGAGTCCACCCCTCCGCTTTTGCAAGCCAGACTTTGGGGGCTATGCCTTGTGGGGAGAGCTGCCCCTCCACAACCCCAGCTCCCTCCTGCCAGTCTGTGTAGCAGGCACCACCTCTCTGCCCTTCCTACTTTCTTCTGTGGGCCTCTTGTCTATGCTTGGCTCCTGAGAGTCCATTCTGCTACTCTTCTGGTGGTTTTCTGGGTTATTTAGGCAAATGTGGGTGGAATCTAAGCGATCAGCAGGATGAGGTGAACCCAGCATCCTCCTACACCGCCATCTTCCTGGAAGTCCCCTGGGCAAAGCATTTACTTTCCAATTTGGAGATTCCCAAGACATAAAACTTGCACATAAATATCCAATGGAAATTTATGGCATCCTGTATCCCAAAACTACGCAGCCTGATTTCTTATGAGGATTTTTTTAATTTCTAATTCCTCCAATTCGTAATAATAATAATGCTGAGTTTGTGGTGTCAATTCTGTATTTATTTTGTATTTTAATTGAAAGTCAAATGGAACATATGAATGTGAATATAAAAAATATAATATTTATATAGTTTATAACTTTATTACATATAATATCTAAAAATTTATATAAAATGCATACATTAAATATTTTCTGTATAATATATAATTTTATATAATATCTGTAATTTGTATATTTATATTTAAATTTCATATTGATATTTTGTATATGTACACATCCAATTCTACCATATATTTCAAATCAATGTGAACTTTTAGTATATCCACTATAATCATTGTTGAACAGTTTTTTGACAAATTTCTAATTACTTCTCCTTATATAACTAAATATTATTTAATAGTAATCTCTTCCACTCTGCATAGCTAAGTCTTACTCACCCATCAAGTCTTAATCAAATGTCATTTCCTTTGAAAATTATTCCATGGCAACAAATCTAATATTGATGCCACCTAAATTTTTTTTTTTTATTTTAATTCTCAAGTTAGTTAACATACAGTGTAGTCTTGGCTTCAGGGTAGAACCCAGTGATTCATCTCTTACATATGACACCCAGTGCTCATCCAAAAAGGGTCCTCCTTAATGCCTGTCATCCCGTTAATCCATCCCCCCACCCACCTACCCTCCAGCAACCATCAGCGTGTTCTCTGTTTTTAAGGGTTCTCTTGGTGCGCCTGGTTGGCTCTGTCAGTTAAGCGTCCGACATCAGCTCAGGTCATGATCTCACGCATGGTTTGTGACTTCCAGACCCACGCAGGGCTTTGTGCTGAAAGCTGGGAGCCTGGATCCTGCTTCGGATTCTATGTCTCCCTCTCTCTCTGTCCCTCCCCTACGTTCACTCTGTCTTTCTCTCCCTCAAAAATAAATTAAAATTAAAACAATTAAAAATATGTATATATAAGAGTCTCTTATGGTCTGCATCCCTCTCTGTTTTTATCTTATTTTTCCTTCCCTTCCCCTATGTTCATCTGTTGTGTTTCTTAAATTCCACATATGAGTGAAATCATTAGGTATTTGTCTTTCTCTGACTGACTTGTTTTGCTTAGCATAATGCCCTCCAGTTCCATCCATGTTATTGCAAATGGCAAGATTTCATTCTTTTTCATCACCAAATAGCATTCCATTGTAAATATGTGTACCACATTTTCTTAATCCATTCATCATTTAATGGACATTTGATCTCTTCCCATAATTTGGCTATTGTTAACAGCACTCTTATACACATTTGGGTGCATGTGCTCCTTTGAATTAGCATGTTTGTATCATTTTGATAAATACCTAGTAGTGCAATTGCTGGGTCATAGAGGAATTCTATTTCTAATTTTTTGATAAACCTCTATACTGTTTTCCAGACTGACTGCACCAGTTTTTATCCCCACCAAAAGTGCAAAAGGGTTTTCCTTTCTCCACATCCTCCCCAACATCTGTTGTTTCTTGAGTTGTTAGTTTCAGCCATTCTTACTGGTATGAGGTGGTAACTCATTGTGGTTTGATTTGTAGTTCCCTGATAATGAGCAATGGTGAGCCTCATTTCATGTGTCTGTTTGCCATCCAGATATCTTTTATGGAAAAGTGTCTATTCTTCTGTCCATTTCTTCACTCGATTATTTGTTTTTCTGGTGTGGAGTTTGGTGAGTTCTTTATAGATTTTGGATACTAACCCTTTATCCTATATGCCATTTGCAAATATCTTCTCCCATTCTGTTGGTTGCCTTTTAGTTTTATTGATTGTTTTCTTTGCTGTGCACAAGCGTTTTATCTTGATGAACTCCCAATAGTTCATTTTTGTTTTTATTTCCCTTGCATTTGGTGATGTGTCTAGTAAGAAGTTGATGCTGCTGAGGTCAAAGTGGCTGTTGCCCATTTTCTCCTGTAGGGTTTTGATGGTTTCCTGTCTCACATTAGGTCCTTCATCCATTTTGAATTTATTTTTGTGTATGGTGTAAGAAAGTGGTCCAGTGTCATTCTTCTGCATGTTGCTGTCCACATCTCCCAGCACCATTTGCTAAAAAGACTGTCTTTTTTCACATTGGATACATTATCCTGCTTTGTCAAAGATTAGTTGGCCATATGTTTGTGGGTCCATTTCTGGGTTCTCTATTCTATTCTTTGATCTATGTATCTGTTTCTGTGCCAATACCATACTGTCTTGATGATTACAGCTTTGTAATACAGCTTAATGTCTGGATTGTGATACCTCCAGCTTTGATTCTTTTTCAACAAAAGAAAAAGAATACTTTGGCTATTCAGGGTCTTTTGTAGTTCCATACAAATTTTAGGATTGTTTGTTCTAGCTCTGTGAAGAATTGAGATATTGTTTTGATAGGGATTGCATTGAATGTGTAGATTGCTTTGAGTGGTATCTACATTTTAACCATATTTGTTCTTCCAATCCATGAAGATGGAATGATGTTCCATTTCTTTGCATCTTCTTCAATTTCTTTCATAAGCTTTCTATAGTTGTAAGTGTACAGATCTTTTTACATCTTTGGCTAGATTTATTCACAAATATTTTATGAGTTTTAGTGTAATTGTAAGCGGGATTGATTCCTCGATATCTCTTTTTGTTGCTTCATTATTGATGTATAGAAATGCTACCAATTTCTTTACATCAATTTTATATTCTATGACTTTGCTGAATTCATATATCAGCTTTAGCAGTTTTTGGGTGGAGTCTTTTGGAGTTTTCATGTAGAGTATCATGTCATTTGGGAAGAGTGAAAGTTTGATACTTTCTTTGCCAATTTGGATATCTTTTATTATGTTTTTTTTGGTATGATTTCAGAGGCTAGGTTTCCAACACTATGTTGAACAAAAATGATGAGAGTGGGCATCCCTATCGTGTTCCTGATCTCAAGGGGAAAGCTCTGTTTTTCCCCATTGAAGATGATATTAGCTGTGGGCTTTACATAAATGGCTTTTAAGATGTTAAGGTATGTTTCTTCTATCCCAACTTTCTTGAGGGTTTTTATCAAGAAAGGATGCTGTATTTTTCCAAATGCTTTTTATGCATCTATTCACGGAATTTTATGTTTCGTATCCTTTCTTCTGTTAATGTGGTTTATCACATTGATTGATTTGGGAATATTGAACCAGCCCTGCAGCCTAGGAATGAATCCCACTTAATCACGGTGAATGATTCTTTTGAATGTACTGTTGAATTTAATTTGCTACTATCTTGTTGAGAATTTTTGCATCCATATTTTTCAGGGATATTGGCCTGTTACTTTCCTTTTTAGTGGGGTCTTTGTCTGGTTATGGAATCAAGGTAATGCTGGCCTTATAGAAAGAGTTTGGAAGCTTTCTTTCCATTTCTAAGTTTTAGCACAGTTTGGAACAAATAAGTATTAACTGTTTTAAATGTCTGGTGGAGATCCCCTGGAAGCCATCTGGCCCAGGACTCTTATTTGTTGGGAGATTCTTGGTAACTGACTTTATTTCTTTGCTGGTGATGGATCTGTTCAAAGTTTCTATTTCTTTCTGTTTCAGTTTTGGTAGTGTGTGAGTGTCTAAGAATTTGTCCATTACTTCCATGTTGTCAAGTTTGTTAACATATAATTTTTCATAGTATTCTCATAATTGCTTGTATTTCTGTGGTGTTTATTGTTACCTCTCCTCTTTCTTCCATGATATTATCTATTTGGTCATCTCTCTTTTCTTCCTGAAAAGTATGGGCGGGGGGGTATAAATTTGGTTTATTCTTAAAAAAAAACTTCTTAGCTTCACTGACCTCTTCTACTGCTTTCTAAAAACTTTCTATCATTTATTTTTTCTCTAACCTTTATTATTTTCCATCTTTTGTTGGCTTTGGATTTTATATGCTGGTGCTTTTCTAGCTCTTTTAGGAAGAAGTTTAGGTTGTGCATTTGGGACCTTTCTTACTTCTTGAGATAGCCCTGAATTGCAATGAATTCTCCTCTTAGGACTGCCTTTGTTGCATCTCAAAGGGTCTGGTCTATTGTGTTTTCATTTTCTTTTGCTTCAATGTATTTATTATTTTTTTTCTTTAATTTCCTGGTTAACCCATTCATTCTTTAGTAGGATGTCCTTTAACCTCCATTATTTGGGGGCTTTCCAATTTTTTTCATGATTTATATTTTCATAACTTTGTGATCTGAAAAAAATGCATGTTATGATCTCATTTTTTTTTTGTATCTGTTGAGGGCTGTTTTTTGACCCTTTATATAATCCATTTTGGAGAATGTTCCATGTGCACTAGAGAAGAATGTGTATTCTGCTTTAGGGTGAAATGTTCTGAATATATCTGTTAAATCCATCTGGTCCATTGTGTCATTCAGAGCCATTGTTTCCTTATTGATTTTATGTCTAGATCATCTGTCAATTGCTCCAAGTGGAGTATTAAAGTCTCATACAATTCCAATATTATTATCAAGAAGCTTGCTTATGTTTCTGATTAATTGATGCATTTGGGTGTGCCAATTTGGGGGCATAAATATTTATAATTGTTAGCTCTTCTTGATGGATAGACCTTGTAATTATTATATAATGCCTTTCTTCATCTCTTGGTACAGCCTTTAATTTAAAGTGTAGTTTTTCTGATATAAGTATGGCTACTCCAGCTTTCTTATGACATCCTGTAGCATGATAGATGGTTCTCTATCCCTTCACTTTCAATCTGCATGTCTCCTCAGGTCTAAAATGAATGTCTGGTAAGCAGCATATAAATGGATCTTTTTTTTTTTTTTTAAATTCATTCTGATACCCTATGTCTTTTGATTGGGGTATTTAGTCCATTTACATTCATAGTTATTATTGAAAGATATGGATTTAGTGCCATTGTGTTATTTGTAGGTTTCATGTTTGTGGTGATTAATTGGTCCTTTGTGGTCTTTGCTGCTTTCCGCTTACTGAGTCCCCTTTAGGATCTCTTGCAGGGCTGGTTTAGTTGTTACAAATTCCTTTACTTTTTGTATGTCTGTGAAAGGCTTTATTTTTCTTTCTATTCTGAATGACAGCCTTGATGGATAAAAGATTTGGGCTGCATATTTTTCTTATTCAGCACATTGAATATTCCTGCCACTCCCTTCTGTTCTGCCAAGTTTCATTGGACAGGTCTGCTACTCACCTTATGTGTCTACCCTTGTTGGTTAAGGATGGTTTGTCCTCTATTTGCTTTCAGAACTCTCTCTTTATCTTTGTATTTTGCCAGGTTCCATATGATGTGTCATGGTGTTGACCTATTTTTGTTGAATTCGAAGGGATTTATCTGTGCCTCTTGGGCTTGGATGCCTGTTTCCCTCCCCAGATTAGGGAAGTTCTAAGCTACAATTTGTTCAAATAAGCCTTCTTCCCCTTTCTGTCTATCTTCCTCTTCTGGGTCTCCTATGATATAGTTATTGTTTCATTTCATGGAATAATGTAGTTGTCTAATTCTCGCCTCATGATCCAGTAATTTATTTTCTCTTTTTTTCCCCTCCCCTTCCTCCATTATCTTCTGTTAAGTTTCCCAAGATCCACATATGAGTGAAAACCTATGATATCTGTCTTTCTCTGGCTGACTTATTTCACTCAGCATACCTTCCAGTACCACCCACATTGCAGCTAATGGCATGATTTCATTCTTTCTCATTGCCAACTAGTATTGCATTGTATACATAAACCACATCTTTATATATACATCATTTGATGGACATTTAGAATCTTTCTGTAATTTGGCTATTGTTGAAACACTGCTATAAACATTGGGGTTCATGTGTCCTATGAATCAGCACTCCTGTATCCTTTGGATAAATTCTGAGTAGTGCTATTGCTCGGTCATAAGGTGGTTCTATTTTTAATTTTTTTACGAACCCTCACACTCTTTTCCAGAGAAGCTCCATTCCCACCAACAATGCAAGAGGGTTCCTGTTTCTCCACATCATCGCCAACATCTGTTGTTTCCTGAGTTGTTAATTTTAGCCACCCTGACCAGTGTGAGGTGGTATCTCAATGTGGCTTTGATTTGACTTCTGTGATGATGAGTGATGTTGAGCACCTTTTTATTTGTTTGTTTTCCATACAAGTGTCTTCTATGAAAATTGTCTATTCATGTCTTATGCCCATTTCTTCACTGGATTATTATTTTTTTTTTGGGGGGGGTGTTGAGTTTGGTAAGTTCTTTATAGATTTTGGATACTAACTCTTTACCCAATATTTCATTTGCAAATATATTCTCCCATTTCATCGGTTGCCTTTTAGTTTTGTTGATTGTTTCCTTTGCTGTGCAGAAGCTTTTTATCTTGATGAGGTCCCAATAATTCATTTTTGCTTTTATTTCCCTTGCTTTTGAGATATGTAGAGCAAGAAATTGCTGTGGCTGAGGTCAAAGTGTTTGTTGCCTGTTTCCTCCTCTATGGTTTTGATTGTTTCCTGTCTCACATTTAGGTCTTTCATCCATTTTGACTCTATTTTTGTGTATGGTGTAAGAAAGCAGTCCAGTGTCATTTTTCTGCATGTTACTGTCCAATTCTCCCAGCACCATTTGCTAAAGATACTGTCGTTTTTTTCCATTGGATACTTTTGCCTGCTTTGTCAAATATTAGTTGGCCATACATTTGTGGGTCCAATTCTGGGTTCTCCATTCTATTCCATTGGTCTATATGTTTGTTTTTTGTGACAGTACCATACTCTCTTTACGATTAATTAAGCAAAATTGATAATTCTCTAGCCAGAATTCTCAAAAAGAAAATAGAGAGGACTCAAATAGATAAAATCACAAATGAAAGTGGATATATCGCAGCCAATCCCTCAGAAATACAAGCAATTATCAGAGAATACTATGAAAAACTATATGCCAACAAACAGGACAACTTGGGAGAAATGGACAATTTCCTAGACACCCACACACTACCAAACTCAAACAGGAAGAAATAGAAAATTTGAACAGACCCATAACCAGCAAAGAAATTGAATCAGTTACCAAAAATCTCGCAACAAATAAGAGTCCTGGGCCAGATGCCTTCCTAGGGGATTTCTACCAAATATTTAAAGCAAAGTTAATACCTATTCTTCTCAAGCTGTCCAAAAAATAGAAACAGAAGGAAGGCTTCCAGACTTATTCGATTAAGCCAGCATTACCTTGATTCTCAAAGCAGACAGAGACCCCACTAAAAAGGAGAATTACAGGGCAATATCCCTGATGAACACGGATGCAAAAATTCTCAACAAGATACTAGCAAATTAAATTCAACAGTATATTAAAAGAATTATTCAGCACGATCAAGTGGGATTCATTCCCAGGCTGCAGGGTTGGTTCAATATTCCCAAATCAATCAATATGATACATCACATTAATAGAAGAAAGTATGAGAACCACATGACCCTGTCAATAGATGCAGAAAATGCATTTGACAAAGACAATGTCTTTTCTTAATAAAAACCCTCAAGAAAGTCAGGAGAGAAGGAACATACATTAACATCATAAAAGCCATATATGAAAGAGCCACAGCTAACATCATCCTCAATGGGGGAAAACTGAGCAATTTCCCTCTGAGATCAGGAACACGATAGGGATGTCCACTCTCGTTCTTTTAAATGTAGTGTCTTCTCAACTTCATGGCACAACTGGAAGCAGGATAGTTTTTTTCATAGTTAGGAAGATACATGATACTTTTAGCTTCAAAATACTATATTTGATATATCAGATGTGATCTCCTTTGAGATCTAGATAAGAAGGCTTTAAAGTGTAAACTCAAGAAGCCAAAATACTTCCCAATATTGTTGCACATTCTTGGGTCTACTTTTTCAGGATCATTTCCATCTCAGAATTCATTTGTGTGGGGAAAGATAAGAGAAAGGGATTTACATTACAGAGATTTAAAGAATATATATATATATATATATATATATATATATATATTCTTTATATATATATATATATTCTTTAAATAGAATATATATAGAATCTTTTATATAGAATATATATATATACATATATATATATATATATATATGTATATATATATATTCTACTCTCTGTTTACCTCAATATGTTTGTTTACCTCAATAGTTTGTTTACCACGAACTTTTTACTAGCCCATTTAAGTCTTCAAAGGCCCAAGGTTTTTGGGCCATTCTTTCCACTCCATTTTTTCTATTCCCCTACCAATCTTTATTTGTTTTAAGTGCCCAGAAATTGGGTTATCATCTTTACAATGTCTGCTTCTACTCCATGTCCTCAATGTTTCACTATCCCTTAAAACAACATAGAAAGCTATTTGTGAAACAAATGCAGCTTCTTCTACATGGAAGTTTGATGCTAATTGTTAAAAAAATAGAATTTCACCTTGCAACATTTTAAATGCTAGTTCTCATTTCTGAGAATTATACAAGGTAAGTCTATTTTGCATGCCTGAAAAAAAAACCTGTTAAAATTTTAAGTCTTCATCCCCATATCACAGAAATATTTTATTTCAACTCCAGATAGTATATGTATCCCTCTGTTTCTCAAATAAAACCTCTTTCCATCTTCTTTGTCCTCCAAGTATTTATGTAAATCTTTTAAAAATTGAGGCATAGGATTAAATATTGGTAGTATTAAAACAGTATCAATTTTCATCAAGTTATTATGTTGCACACTTGAAACTAATGTAAAATTGAGTGTTCATTATACTTCAATAAAATATATATATACAAAAACTATCAAGTTTACTATGATTGCTCATATGTATAATTTTTTCTTCAGATGCTAGTTTTTCTGTTTGTGAGTTACTCACTTGTGACAGTTGCAATATTCTGTCAACAGGGAAAAAAACCTCATCTGTGTATTGTCTTACTAACTTTAACAGAACACACTGCATTTTGACTAAGGAATTTTGTGACTTTTCTTCTTACATTGCTATTCTAAGTTTATACATTATTCTTTTTCATAAATTTAGCCAAAATTTCACTCATACTTTAAATAATATAAGATGAATAAAAATACAATTACCATGGTAGACTTATTGGATGAAAATCTTTTTTTTAATATGAAATTTATTGTCAAATTGGTTTCCATGCAACACCCAGTGCTCATCCCAACAGGTGCCCTCCTCAATGCCCATCACCCACTTTCCTCTCCCTACCACCCCACATCAACCCTCAGTTTATTCTAAGTTTTTTAAGAGTCTCTTATGGTTTGGCTCCCTCCCTCTCTAACTTTTTTTTTCCTTCCCCTCCCCATGGTCTCCTGTTAAGTTTCTCAGGATCCATATAAGAGTGAAAATATATGGTATCTGTCTTTCTTTGTATGACTTATTTCACTTAGCATAACACTCTCCAGTTCCATCCACGTTGCTACAAAAGGCCATATTTCATTCTTTCTCATTGCCAAGTAATATTCCATTGTGTATATAAACCACAGTTTTCTTATCCATTCATCAGTTGATGGACATTTAGGCTCTTTCCATAATTTGGCTACTGTTGAAAGTGCTGCTATAAACATTGGGGTACAAGTGCCCCTATGCATCAGCACTCCTGTAACCCTTGGGTAAATTCCTAGCAGTGCTATTGTTGGGTCATACGGTAGATCTATTTTTAATTTTTTGAGGAACCTTCACACTGTTTTCTAGAGTGGCTGCACCAGTTTGCATTCCCACCAACAGTGCAAGAGTGTTCCCGCTTGTCCACATCCTCGCCAGCATCTATAGTCTCCTTAATTGTTCATTTTAGCCACTTTGACTGGAATGAGGTGATAGCTCAGTGTGGTTTTGATTTGTATTTCCCTGATGAGGAGCCACATTGAGCATCTTTTCATGTGCCTGTTGGCCATCTGGATGTCTTTAGAGAAGTGTCTATGCATGATTTCTGCCCATTTCTTCACTGGATTATTTGTTTTTTTGGGTGTGGAGTTTGGAGAGTTATTTATAGATTTTGGATAATAGCCTTTTGTCTGGTATGTCATTTGCAAATATTTTTTCCCATGCCGTCAGTGGTATTTTAGTTTTGTTGATTGTTTCCTTTGCAGTGCAGAAGCTTTTTATCTTCATGAGGTCCCAATAGTTCATTTTTTATTTTAATTTCCTTGCCTTTGGAGATGTGTCAAGTTAAGGAATTGCTGCGGCTGAGGTCAGAGAGGTTTTTTTCCTGCTTTCTCCTCTAGGGTTTTGATGGTTTCCTGTCTCACATTCAGGTCCTTCATCCATTTTGAGTTTATTTTTGTGAATGGTGTAAGAAAGGGGTCTAGTTTCATCCTTCTGCATGTTGCTGTCCAGTTCTCCTGGCACCATTTGTTAAGGAGACTGTCTTTTTTCCGTTGGATATTCTTTCCTAAGGAGACTGTCTTTTTTCCGTTGGATATTCTTTCCTGCTTTGTCAAAGATTAGTTGGCCATACGTTTGTGGGTCCAATTCTGGAGTCTCTATTGTATTCCATTGTTCTATGTTTCTATTTTTGTGCCAATACCATGCTGTCTTGATGATTACAGCTTTGTAGTAGAGGCTAAAGTCTGGGATTATGATGCCTCTGGCTTTGGCTGAGAATCTTTTAACAGAAATGTGACAACAAAAATACAGTGTCATTATGTGGGTATAGCAGAAAGAAGATATATGAGTCCATTTAAATAATCTGTAAAAATATAACAACTTGGTTATAATACAATTATGTTTCCATACTGACCTATTAAAGCTGCCCACTTAAAGTCCAGCTGGTAAATCCCACTTTAATAATCTTTTATTTTCAAAGATTAAATTAAAAAAAAATAGAATTGCCTCTACTCTCCATGATACAGAAATCATTCTTCAGTGCACAACATTCATAACAATTTAAATTTATTTTAAAGACAGTAAAAGACTTTATCACTATACTGGATTAGAAACCTTAGGCTCATTAGTATTTTTCTCTGGCACATTGAATGGTATAGGCTCTTATTAATAAATATTAATTATGCTTTCTAAAATATGTTTTATTGAAATGTGATCTCATTATTTTGGGTGAAGGAATGAGATGTTTAAGGATTTATAGTCCTATAATATTTTGAAAAATTATTATAAAGTATGTTGAGGGTAAGGAAAATATGATCACACTCTGGTCAAAACTTTCCTACTTTGTCAGCACCTAAGTCACTTTAATTTCTTCATTTTTTAAAATTTATATTTATGGGGTGCCTGGGTGGCTCAGTCGGTTGAGTGGCTGACTTCGGCTCAGGTCATGATCTTGTGGTCCATGAGTTCGAGATCCGCGTCGGGGTCTGTGCTGACAGCTCAGAGCCTGGAGCCTGTTTCAGATTCTGTGTCTCCCTCTCTCTCTGACCTTCCCCCATTCATGCTCTGTCTCTGTCTCAAAAATGAATAAACGTTAAAAAAATTAAAAAAATAAAATAAAATTTATATTTGTATAATTAAATTATAATTATTTAATAAATTATATTTAACATATAAAATATATTTAAAAATAAAATATATTTAAAATATAATTTTAAATTCATACTTGAATATATACTATATATATGTGTATATATATATATATACATTAAATTTTAATTTATACCAAATATATATATACACATACACACATGAAATTTGTTACCAAGTACAACACCTCTTTCCTTCCCTTTATACCATTTCTTTTTTTTTTAGAAGTTGTCACTTTTAACTTGGGCTGAACGTTTTGTTACCTCCATATATCTAAATAACATACATTTATAGCTAATTATCTTTTTTAATGTTTATCTATTTATTTTGAGAGAGAGAGAGAATTAGTGGGGAGGGGACAGAGAGAAAGAGAGAGAGAAAAGGAGAGAGAGAATCCCAAGCAGGTTTCACGCTGTCATCACAGAGCCCAATGTGGGGCTTGGTCTCATGAACAATGACTCATGAGTTGAAATTAAGAGTTAGGCGCACAACAGACTGAGCCACCCAGATGCCCTTATATCTAATTCTTAATTTTTATAGTTTTAAGCATTATCTAAGTTGGCTTTACACTGTTTCCTATATCTTTGAAATTAAAAAAATTTTTTTTTGAAAATATGCTCCAGTTGCTTCCTCAGAAATTGCTTCATTGGAGGTAAACTCTTGAAGTCTTTGCTTGTTTGAAAATATCTTTATACCACTCCCACAATTAACTGATTGTTTAACTAGGAATAACAATTTTTTGGGGAAATGATTTTCTTTTAAAAAGGTAGGGATATTCCTGCCTTGTTTTCTAGAATCCCATTGTTGTTTTTAAGAACTTTGGAAACTTCTGATGTTTGATCCTTTATATATAAACCATGATTTTTGCTTAAATCTAAAAGTGTATTGGACATTATTTTTCAGTGGATAAAACATATTTTTTTAATCTATTAATCCATTGATGGACACTTAAGTTTTTCCCACACATTAGGTGTTGTAAATAATGCTGCATCCATCAGATGGGTGCATATATCTTTTCAAATTAGTGTTTTAATTTTCTTTAAGTAACTATACTGTAGTGGAATTACTCGATTGTGTGATATTTCTACTTTTAATTTTCCTAGGAACTCCATACTGTTTTCCATAGAGGGTGTACCAGTTCCTTATCCTCCACATCCTTGCCAACACCTATTTCTTGTCTTTTCTATTCTAGTCACTCTAACAGATGTGAAGTGATATCTCATTGTGGTTCTGATTTGCATTTCCCTGATGAGTAGTGATGTTGAGCATCTTTTCTATTGGTCCTCTCTATGCCTTCTTTGGAAAAACACCTATTCATGTCACCTATTCCTATTTTTAACTGGATGATCTCTCTTTCTAGTGTTGAGTTGTGCATATTTATATGTTTTATCAGACAAATATATCAGATAAATATATCAGATATAGTATTTGCAAAGATTTTCTCCCACTCAGCAGGTGGTCTTTTCATTTTGTTCATTAATTCTTTTGCTATGCAGAAACGTTCATAGTTTGGTGTAGTCCCATTATCACGAGACTATATCAAGGAGTTCACTACTTATGTTTCCTTGTAGTTTATTTTTTTATTTTTTTGAGAGAGAGTGTGAGAGAGTGTGAGAGGAGGGTCAGGAGAGGGAGGGGGGAGAGAACCTTAAGCATGCTTCACGCCCAGCATGGAGCCTGATGTGGGCTTAATCTTGAGATCGTGAGATTATGACCTGAGTCAAAATCGAGTGCGACATTTACCCAACTGAGCCACCCAGATGCCCTTCCTTCTAAGGGTTTTAAAGAATATTTGGTTTTAATCATTTTTATCGATACCAAAATAACAATTGAAATATCTTATAATATTAGTTTTTGTTTTATATTTTAATAAATGTTTTTAATTAAAGAGGTTATTAGTATTTAAATATTCATTGTGAGGGGCGCCTGGGAGGCTCAGTTGGCTGAGCGTCTGACTTCAGCTCAGGTCATGATCTCACGGTTCTTGAGTTCAAGCCCCACGACGGGCTCTGTGCTGACAGCTCAGATCCTGGAGCCTGCTTTGGATTCTGTGTCTCCCTCTCTGTCTGCCTCTCCCCTGCTCATTCTCTGTCTCTCCCTCTGTCTCAAAATGAATAAACATAAAAATAAATAAATAAAATATTGTGTATTTTATATATGTCTAATAAGTGCTTACCCATGTAAAAAGACAGAAAAAAATCAGTTGGACATATATCTGTCATTTTATTTCACTCATTAGACAAAATGGCTGTCAGTGGGAAGGCCAATTATATTACAGGTTACTTATTAAGATAGATAAATTGAGTGAAGCTAGTTATGTTTTAATACTATCCTCAGGAGTCTTTCTAGTGTTCCACATCTGTTCTTAGTTTTTACACATTTACTGTAGTATTTACTTACTTCTGGAGGCTTGCTAACTTTGTTGCCAATATGAAGTATACAGTACAAGGCCCAAACATAAAAAGTGCAAATTCATTTATCATCTTATCACTGAAATTTGCTTTGCTCTTGGTTCCCTACTTTTACCTTGCCATTTTTCTGCTGGCACCTTCTGTTGAGGAAACTTCCCATCTGACCACACAGGCAGTGCAAGACAGATGTTTCAGGGCAGATCAAGGATATTTTCCTATTATCATGGCACATATTGTGGCTCTCCTTTTGATCAATTGCCTTGTCCTAGACTCAGTGGCCCCCTCCATTTAGTTCTCAACATAAAATGTCAATTTGGAAGCTCTGCCACTGGGTTCCCTCAAGACAGGCCGTGGTGACATCCTGATAAGCACACTGGCTCACTGTTTTTCTAAACTTGTAAGTCCAATTTATGCACATGAGGAATTCTTTGTACCATCTTCACACAGAATGAGGACTAGGAAAGATTCTTGGAATGGGAGAGTAAGGGTGGTTATCTCAGATAACCACTGAGCATACTGCATTACTATTTCTATTTTATATCAATTTCTCTGTTTTGGTATAAAGCGCAATAACAGATACTGATATTTGACCACTCATTATCCAGTCTCCTCTTCTTAACAGAACTTCCAGCTTTATTCACAGTGGTAGCATGTGCAGTTTTTTTTTTTTTAATTTATCAGGATTTTATGCAACTAGTGTATGTTATGTGTTCTAGTCTTGATCAGTGGAATATAAATTAAAATATGCTGGGGAATTTCTTGGTAATTTTGCTGTGGTAGACACAGATGAAACAACATCTAGATACCTTTTTCAAAAAAGGATGTTTTGCCTTAGTTATCAAGAAACAACTTCTGGATGTCAGCTCCATCAGGGTTTAACCTAGATAATTGTTATATCAAAATAAAAAGAAGTTGCCTTACCAAAGTACATTATCCTTCTAGGAATGGTCCGCAGTCAGTGGCTAATCAAAGTAGTAGGGTCAGTTCCTGGCATTTTGTCCAAATATAGGTCAACTGATAAACATACACACTACAGAGCTCCCAGTGAGTTTGGTCAATGCTTTATCAGATTGGCATTGCTGTTCATCTTTCTTTCTTCCCAATGCTGAATCTTCTTCAGTATTCCAAAATTTTATTCCAAGATTTTATCTCTGATGAGGCTCTGCATGCCAAATTCCCTCTCAGCATCTTTTTCCAGAAAATCCAACTTTTTACAGTTGATACCAGGAGTGGTTCAAATAAGCAGGTGATAAGATGGCATTTTGGGGATGGAACACTTGTTGTTCAGCTTCCACTTAAAAAACAGGGCCCCACCACTGGTTGTAGGTAAAACACACACACACACACACACACACACACACATGCGCACACAGACGCACACACACACACACACACACAGAAGCACTAACTCTAACCAGGGCTGAATTGGGATAATGTACTGGTGGAAGGGGGTGTACTAGGCTGAGCAATTTATCAGACATTTGAAAAGTATGAAGCAATAGTAACCATAAAAAAACAATATGTTTGGATGGCTCTTGCTTATTTCTACTGATACCCCAGAAAAAGGACAAAAAAACTGTGGTTAACAAACAGGCAATGAAAAGCCAAGTATGAAAATAAAGAGCCTAACTGGTATATTACAAAAACAGTTCTTAGTTCCTCTAGCAATAGGGTCAAAAAAGCTGAGGACCAGGACAAGGAATGAATAAAGTATCTGTACTTCAGAGGCACACCTAAGGAAAATCTGTTATGACAAGTTCAAGAACCTGTATGGGAAAAATAGGACCCTGACACTTCATATGGAAGCATCTGTGAGAATGAATCTGAAAATATTGAAAAACCCAGAATCTGGAGCACTTGGGTGGCTCAGTTACTTGAGCATCAAAATCTTGGTTTTGGTTCAGGTCATGATCTCAGGGTCTGGGATTGAGACCTGCATCAGGCTTCACATTGGGCATTGAGGCTGCTTAAGATTCTTTCTCTCTCTCTCTCTCTCTCTCTCTCTCTCTCTCTCTCTCTCTCTCTTCTTCTCTCATAAAAAAATACATACATAAATACATAAATAAATATAAAAACCCAGAATTCTCTGAACCTTCTGAGTCTGTGGAAATGGTCCACACCTCCCCTCCCCCATCAAGAGCAAGAATTTCTCTCCCCCTTAGAGACAAAGCCACATTTTTTCCACATGGCAACATATGCCCCTTCAGTATATTCTCTCAATTCCCCTCATAGCTGCTAGGTTAAGAACTAAGGTTGATTTGCAGTGTAACACAATTAGAGTTATGTTACACCTGAAGAGGAAAGAAAGGGATGATATCCCAAAAGGAGCTGTAAGACCTAGTCAGCATATATCAGCAGAGCATGAGGAATTCTTGTTTCAAAGGGTGTTCAGGGTACTTGCTCAAGGGGGCTAGAACGATATATTGGATAAAAGATTATTAATTAGTATGGGAACAATCTCCTTAGATAAAAAATTTAACATCCTTGAAAAGATCCCAAGATCCTGTGAATTTGCCATCAGAGTGGTTTCTAGTAGTGAAGCATGGAAAAATTAATGACCATCACTAAATGAATTTCACATGCCAGTACTTCCATTTCAAGTATTGGAGGAAGGGATTGAAAGGTTCAGAGATATTGGTGTGCTGAAGTGGATATACTATTTAAAGTTTCAAAATGAACCAGATGATTATGTTTCACCGAAAGAACCAGACAACACACCATTCATCTAGGCTGTAAGGTGAGAGGAGCACTAGAATTACTAAAAAATTCAGTGATGGCTCTCCTCTAAAGTCAAGGCTCAAAGAAGAAGAAAATGCTACTGAACCAGGCTCACCAAGAGCAATGAGGATGATTGGAAGTCAAAACAATAGAGAGCAGGGGGCTAGAACCAGGTAGATGCGATTGTTGTAATGAATGCTATAGAGTGGAAACAAAGGTGTCTTGACCACAGAGAATTATGGATATAGCAAATAGAATATGGCAATCCTGAGGACAAAAGAGATGGTCAGGCAACTAGGGTACTACTTAGCTTTTACCATCAGAATAAAATCAAAGATGGATGACAGTAACCTGAGAGCAGTCAGTCCAATAAAATGGTCTTTATCCCTTGCCCATTTTCTGGACTTGAGACCATTTTTAGATGTAGTATTCAATAACTAAGGAGGAGGCTGGAACCCCAGGAGGTAGAGGCTTCTAACATTATGACAAGTATACACAATGATTCTCCCAATATTTCTCCAAAGTGAGCTATGATCACTACTCATGTCACTATACACTGAGGAAAGGGGAATACCCAGACATTTCAGGGACTGTTAGTCATAGGGTCCCAAGTGACACTGAGACCCTGAGACTCTATGCTCACGAATCCCTGTTATAAGAATAATGGAATTTGGGAGCTAGGTAGTAAATAAACAACTGCTTTCATCTTACCATAACCAGATTGTATAGTTGTCAAGAGACTCCTTGGCTCACAATGCTGAAAATGTTAATAGAAAATGTTTGTCAACTGCTCATCTAAAGATGCAGGAATTATATATCCCTTTAATTTCCCAGACTGATTCTTACAGAAATCAGGTAGATTCTAGACAATGACAGTAGAACCTTGAAAAAAAAATCAACCAAGTAGTGGCCCCATTATAAGAGCTGTGGTGGATATTCTAGTTTTACTAGAGTAAATCAACATGGCTTTAGTACATGCTTATAAGTAATTGATTTGGTGAATACATTTTCTTTTCTGATCATAACTGACGACAACCTACAGTTACAACTTTTCTGTCAAATCCTCCAAAGCACAAGAAAAAACTATTGCATCTTTTAACTGCTGTCACAAATAAAAAGTATAGCACGTGAGGGCGCCTGGGTAGCTCAGTCATTTAAGCATCCAACTTCGGCTCAGGTCATGATCTCTCAGTCCATGAGTTTCAGCTCCATGTTGGGCTCTGTGCTGACAGCTAGGAGCCCAAAGCCTACTTCACATTCTGTTTCTCCCTCTCTCTGCCCCTTCCCTGCTCATGCTCTTTCTCTCTCTCTCCCTCTCTTTCTCTGTCTCTCTCTCTCAAAAATAAACATTGTATTTTTTTAAAGTATATCATTTAGTATGTCTTTTTGGGTTCTTGAAGCAAGACATTCTGTGCCTAGAAATACGATTCTGGCCTATATGTTGCTTGACATGGAAAACTTCCACCTTTGAGTAGGGCCAAGAACAGAAAAATGCTCTATAGCAGGTTGAGGTTGTACAAGCAACTCTGTTGTTTGGGCATACTATCTGGTGTGTCCAACAGTATTAGAATTTTAAGAGATAAGAAAAGGAAAAAAGTTACCAACTGGAAATTATATCAAGCCCAATGGAATAATCACAATGGAGGCCCATAGGATTCTGTTGAAAGTCCATCCCATCCACAGAATAATTACATTTTAGGAGACATGTGTCTTTTGATAAAAGATCCTAGTGTGCTACTGGGACATCATAGAGATGGAGATCCTAAAAATGGAACATCAAATAACCTTGCATATGGGACTGCCTCTCATGAGCTAGGTTCTGTCAGAGTCACCAATCATAAGGTCATACAGGCCTAAAAACAAGTTATCATAAGATGGGAATAATAAACTTAGGAATGAACACAAGGAAGACTAGAGGGAATAATTAGGCTACATAAACAAGGAGCACAGATTCTTACCCTATCCAAAACTATTATTCTAAGGTTCTATAGTATATTAGGAATTACATATGATCAAATTATGAAAGAAAAAAAATCAAGGTATTAATTTTTCTATATGTCATTGGTTTGGCATGTGGGTACAAGCCGAAAATGAGCAGCATTGCACCACAAACTTACTGAGAAGTGTTCTTGAAAAATGACAAAGGGAACATTTCCTTTTTGTGTATATGATATTTGTTGTCAAATTAGTTTCCATACAACACCCAGTGCTCATCCCAAAAGATGCCTTCTTCAATACCCATCACGTACCCTACCCTCCCTCCCACCCCCCATCAACCCTTAGTTTGTTCTCAGTTTTGAAGAGTCTCTTATGCTTTGGCTCTCTCTCCCACTCTAACCTCTTTTTTTTCTTTTTTTCTTTTTCCTTCCCCTCCCCCATGGGTTTCTATTAAGTTTCTCAGGATCCACATAAGAGTGAAAACATATGGTATCGGTCTTTCTCTGTATGGTTTATTTCACTTAGCATCACATTCTCCAGTTCCATCCACGTTGCTACAAAGGGCCATATTTCATTCTTTCTCATTGCCACGTAGTACTCCATTGTGTATATACACACTACAATTTCTTTATCCATTCATCAGTTGATGGACATTTAGGCTTTTTCCACAATTTGGCTATTGTTGAGAGTGCTGCTATAAACATTGGGGTACAAGTGCCCCTATGCATCAGTACTCCTGTATCCCTTGGAAAAATTCCTAGCAGTGCCACTGCTGGGTCATAGGGTAGGTCTATTTTTAATTTTCTGAGGAAGATCCACACTGCTTTCCAGAGTGGCTGCACCAGTTTGCATTCCCACCAACAGCGCAAGAGGGTTCCCATTTCTCCACATCCTCTCCAGCATCTATAGTCTCCTGATTTGTTCATTTTAGCCACTATGACTGGCATGAGGTGATATCTGAGTGTGGTTTTGATTTGTATTTCTCTGATGAGGAGGGATGTTGAGCATCTTTTCATGTGTCTGTTGGCCATCTGGATGTCTTCTTTAGAGAAGTGTCTATTCATGTATTCTGCCCATTTCTTCACTGGATTATTTGTTTTTTGGGTGTGGAGTTTGGTGAGCTCTTTATAGATTTTGGATACTAGCCCTTTGTCCGATATGTCATTTGCAAATATCTTTTCCCATTCCGTTGGTTGCCTTTTAGTTTTATTGATTGTTTCCTTTGCAGTGCAGAAGCTTTCTATCTTCATGAGGTCGAAATAGTTCATTTTTGCTTTTAATTCCCTTGCCTTTGGGGATGTGTCAAGTAAGAGATTGCTATGGCTGAGGTCAGAAAGGTCTTTTCCTGCTTTCTCCTCTAAGGTTTTGATGGTTTCCTGTCTAACATTCAAGTCCTTTATCCATTTTGAGTTAATTTTTGTGAATGGTGTAAGAAAGTGGTCTAGTTTCATTCTTCTGAATGTTGCTGTCCAGTTCTCCCAGCACCATTCGTTAAAGAGACTGTCTTTTTTCCATTGGATGTTCTTTCCTGCTTTGTCAAAGATGAGTTGGCCATACGTCTGTGGGTCTAGTTCTGGGGTTTCTATTCTATTCCATTGGTCTATGTGTCTGTTTTTGTGCCAATACCATGCTGTCTTGATGATTACAGCTTTGGAGTAGAGGCTAAAGTCTGGGATTGTGATGCCTCCTGCTTTGGTCTTCTTCTTCAAAATTACTTTGGCTATTCGGGGCCTTTTGTGGTTTCATATGAATTTTAGGATTGCTTGCTCTAGCTTTGAGAAGAATGCTGGTGCAATTTTGATTGGGATTGCATTGAATTTGTAGGGTAGCTTTGGGTAGTATTGATATTTTAACAATATTTATTTTTCCAATCCCGGAGCACGGAATGTTTTTTTCCATTTCTTTGCATCTTGTTCAATTTCCTTCATAAGCTTTCTATAGTTTTCAGCATTCAGATCTTTTACATTTTTGGTTAGATTTATTCCCAGGTATTTTATGCTTTTTGGTGCAATTGTCAATGGGATCAGTTTATTTATTTGTCTTTCTGTTGCTTCATTGTTCGTGTCTAAGAATGCAACTGATATCTGTACATTGATTTTGTAACCTGCAACTTTGCTGAATTCATGTATCAGTTCTAGCAGACTATTGGTGGAGTCTGTCGGAATTTCCATGTATGATATCATGTCGTCTGCAAAAAGTGAAAGCTTGACTTCACCTTTGCCGATTTTGATGCCTTGGATTTCCTTTTGTTGTCTGATTGCTGATGCTAGAACTTCCAACACTATGGTAAACAAAAGCAGTGAGAGTGGACATCCCTGTCATGTTCCTGATCTCAGGGGGAAAACTCTCAGTTTTTCCCCATTGAGGATGATATTAGCTGTGGGCTTTTCATAGATGGCTTTTATGATGTTTAAGCATGTTCCTTCTACCCCGACTTTCTCGAGGGTTTTTATTAAGAAACGCTGCTGAATTTTGTCAAAGGCCTTTTCTGCATCGATTGACAGGATCATATGGTTCTTATCTTTTCTTTTATTCATGTGATGTATCACGTTGATTGATTTGCGAATGCTGAACCAGCGCTGCAGTCCAGGAATGAATCCCACTTGATCATGGTGAATAATTCTTTCTATATGCTGTTGAATTCGATTTGCTAGTATCTTATTGAGAATATTTGCATCCATATTCATCAGGGATATTGGCCTGTAGTTCTCTTTTTTTTAGTGGGTCTCTGTCTGGTTTAGGAATCAAAGTAATACTGGCTTCATAGAATGAGTCTGGAAGTTTTCCTTCCTTTTCAATTTTTTGGAATAGCTTGAGAAGGATAGGTATTATCTCTGCTTTAAACGTCTGGTAGAATTCCCCAGGGAAGCCGTCTGGTCCTGGACTCTTATTTGTTGGGAGATGTTTGATGACTAATTCAATTTCTTCGCTGGTTATGGGTCTGTTCAAGCTTTATATTTCCTCCTGATTGAATTTTGGAAGAGTGTGGGTGTTTAGGAATTTGTCCATTTCTTCCAGGTTGTCCAGTTTGTTGGCATATAATGTTTCATAGTATTCCCTGAGAATTGCTTGTATTTCTGAGGGATTGGTTGTAATAATTCCATTTTCATTCATGATTTTATCTATTTGGGTCATCTCCCTTTTCTGTTTGAGAAGCCTGGCTAGAGGTTTGTCAATTTTGTTTATTTTTTCAAAAAACCAACTCTTGGTTTCGTTGATCTGCTCTACAGTTTTTTTAGATTCTATATTGTTTATTTCTGCTCTGATCTTTATGATTTCTCTTCTTCTGCTGGGTTTAGGCTGCCTTTGCTGCTCTGCTTCTAGTTCCATTAGGTGTGCTGTTAGATTTTGTATTTGGGATTTTTCTTGTTTCTTGAGATAGGCCTGGATTGCAATGTATTTTCCTCTCAGGACTGCCTTCGCTGCGTCCCAAAGCATTTGGATTGTTGTCTTTTCATTTTCGTTTGTTTCCATATATTTTTTAATTTCTTCTCTAATTACCTGGTTGACCCATTCATTCTTTAGTAGGGTGGTATTTAACGTCCATGCTTTTGGATGTTTTCCAGACATTTTCCTGTGATTGATTTCAAGCTTCATAGCATTGTGGTCTGAATGTATGCATGGTATGATCTCAATTCTTGTATACTTGTGAAGGGCTGTTTTGTGACCCAGTATGTGACCTATGTTGGAGAATGTTCCATGTGCACTCGAGAAGAAAGTATATTCTGTTGCTTTGGGAGGCAGAGTTCTAAATATATCTGTCAAGTCCATCTGATCCAATGTATCATTCAGGGCCCTTGTTTCTTTATTGACCGTGTGTCTAGATGATCTATCCATTTCTGTAAGTGGAGTGTTAAAGTCCCCTGCAATTACCACATTCTTATCAATAAGGTTGCTTATGTGTGTGAGTAATTGTTTTATATATTTGGGGGCTCCCGTATTTGGCACATGGACATTTATAATTGTTATTTCTTCTTGATGGATAGACCCTGTAATTATTATATAATGCCCTTCTTCATCTCTTGTTACAGCCTTTAATTTAAAGTCTAGTTTTTCTGATATAAGTGTGGCTACTCCAGCTTTCTTTTGACTTCCAGTGGCATGATAAATAGTTCTCCATCCCCTCACTTTCAATTTGAAGGTGTCCTCAGGTCTAAAATGAGTCTCTTGTAGACAGCAAATAGATGGGTCTTGTTTTTTTATCCATTCTGATACCCTATGTCTTTTGGTTGGCACATTTAGTCCATTTACGTTCAGTGTTATTATAGAAAGATATGGGTTTAGAGTCCTTGTGATGTTTGTTGGTTTCATGCTTATCGCGATGTCTCTGGTACTTTGTCTCACAGGATCCCCCTTAGGATCTCTTGTAGGGCTGGTTTAGTGGTGATGAATTCCTTGAGTTTTTGTTTGTTTGGGAAGACCTTTATCGCTCTTTCTATTCTAAATGACAGACTTGCTGGATAAAGGATTTTCGGCTGTGTATTTTTCTGTTCACCACATTGAAGATTTCCTGCCATTCCTTTTTGGCCTGCCAAGTTTCAGTAGAGAGATCTGTCACGAGTCTTATAGGTCTCCCTTTATATGTTACAGCACGTTTAGCTGCTTTCAGAATTTTCTCTTTATCCTTGTATTTTGCCAGTTTCCCTATGATATGTCGTGCAGAAGATCAATTCAAGTTACATCTGAAGGGAGTTCTCTGTGCCCCTTGGATTTCAATGCCTTTTTCCTTCCCCAGTTCCGGGAAGTTCTCAGCTATTATTTCTTCAACTACACCTTCAGCACTTTTCCCTCTCTCTCCTCTTCTGGAATACCAATTATGGGTAGATTATTTCTCTTTAGTGCATCACTTAGTTCTCTAATTTTTCCCTCATACTCCTGGATTTTTTTTATCTCTCTTTTTCTCAGCTTCTTCTTTCCATAACTTTATCTTCTAGTTCACCTATTCTCTCCTCTGTCTCTTCAATCTGAGCTGTGGTCATCTCCATTTTATTTTGCAGCTCATTAATATCATGTTTTAGCTCCTCCTGGCTGTTCCTGAGTCCCTTGATCTCTGTAGCAATAGATTCTCTGCTGTCCTTTATACTGTTTTCAAGCCCAGCGATTAATTTTATGACTATTATTCTAAATTCACTTTCTGTTGTATTGTTTAAATCCTTTTTGATCAGTTCGTTAGCGGTCGTTATTTCCTGGAGGTTTTTTTGAGGGGAATTCTTCTGTTTCGTCGTTTTGGATAGTCCATGGATTGGTGCAGAACTGCAGGGCACTTCCCCTGTGCTGCCTTGAATAACTTGCGTTGGTGGGCGGGGCCACAGTCAGACCTGTTGTCTGCCCCCAGCCCACCACTGGGGCCACAGTCAGACTGGTGTGTACTTTCTCTTCCCCTATCCTAGGGGCAGGATTCACTGTGGGGTGGCGTGGCCCATCTGGGCTACTTGCACATTGCCAGGCTTGTGGTGCTGGGGATCTGGTGTATTAGCTGGGGTGGATTGCCAAGGTGCACGGGGGTGGGATGGGCAGGCTCAGCTCACTTATCCTTCCATGATCCGCTTCAGGAGAGGCCCTGCTGCACAGGGAGGGAGTCAGACCCACTGGAGAGATGGATCCACAGAAGCACAGCATTCAGTGCACAGTGGATCCCAGTGCGGTTCCCTGGCAGGAACCGGTTCCCTTTGGGATTTTGGCTGGGGGATGGGCGAGGGAGATGGTGCTGGTGAGCACCTTAAGGGGAACATTTCTTAAAGGGCAAATGTTTGGGAGATGGATGTGGTGTTACAGCAGTCTGACTTTGTAATACATATAAACTCATGAGAAGTGGTTAATGGCCTGGTTGGCTGCTTATGGGTTTCTAAGGGAAAGATATTAGCAATGGAATCAAAGAGGTCTGGAGTAGAAATTTGTGGATTGACTCATGGGATTGGGCACAAAGTATGATCTTTTTATAATATGCTAATGCCCAACAGAGTTAATCACCATGGAAGTGGCACTGAATCACCAAGTAGACAGAATGATGTAGCCAGTTGACATTAGTTAGCCTTTGCCATTGGATAGTCAACTGTTAGAAGTCTAGACACATGAACAGAGTGAGCATGAGAAAGAGAGATGGCTATTTATGGGTTTAACAGAATGGACTTCCACTTAAGGCTGATATAATTAACATTTTCTCTGAATACCTAACCTGTTGGTTAGAGAGATCAACACTGAGGCCTCAGATTGTCATCATTCCTCAAACAGACCAATTGGTCACTTATGCCAAATTGACTACAGTAGTCTCCTTCTATCCTGAAAGGGCCAGAAGTTTTTGTCTGAGATATAGGCACATATTCCAGATATGAATTTGTCCTTCTTTTCCACAGGGCCTCAGTTAAAATCACTATTTCAAGGCTTATGCGGGGTTTGATTTGTTAGCATGATAGCCCACATAACAGAGTCAAATCAAGGAATGAACTTTTTAGCAAAGGAGAAATGGGAGTGGGTGCAAGACCATGTGATCCACTGTTTGTATCCTATATCCCAAAGGTATTGGCTGGTCTGATAGAAAGTTAAAATGGAGTTGAGATGATAATTATGAAAGTCCTCAAAAAGAATACAAAGCCATCCTCCAAGATTTAGTGTACACATGTAATGAAAGACTTTTATAGAATACTGTATTCCCAATAGGAAGAATACTTGAGTTCAAACACCAAGGGATGAAGGAGAATGGTCATATTTTCCACCACTCCTGAAAAACTTAGGAATTTTGCCTCTTAAATACCCACAACTCTAGGTTCTATAAGGTTAGAGATCCTGGTCCCCAAATGGGGCACTTTTCTCAAGGGGCACAGAAATAATGCCATTGAATTATAACTACAGCTCTCACCTAATCATATTAAATTCCTTGTGTTCAGTGACTATCATACAAGGGAGTCAATAATTTGGCAGGGATAGTTTACTTTGATTATTAGGAAAATATAGCATTAATGTTAATAATGGAGACAGGAAGAAGTATTTGCAATATACAGGTTTTCCACTTAGGCGCTTCTTTTATACTCCCTTACCAAATTGTGACAATGAATGGACAAATGGAGCAATCCCAGCCTGAGAAAGGTCTGACAACAAGAAGTGTATATCCCCGAGGAATAAATGTCTGAATCATGCCATGAGATAAGCCACTGAGGCCAGTATAAGTGTTATATGAAGCTAAAGGGAATCTGAAATGGATAATGGCATATTTGGAATAACATGGATAAAGCTAGAGAGTATTATGCTAAGAGAAATAAATCAGTCAGAAAGACAAATACAGTATGATTTCATTCATATGTGAAATATTAGAAACATAACAAATAAGCAAATGGTGAAAAAGAGAGAGGGTGGGGAAAACCAGGAAACAGACTCTTAACTATAGAGAATGATGTATGGTTACCTGAGGGGAGAAAGGTCAGGGATGTGTTAATAGGTGATGGGGATTAAGGAGTCCACCTGCTGTGATGATCACCAGGTGTTGTATGGAAGTGTTGAATCATTATATTTTACACCTGAAACTTATACTATACTGTATGTTAACTAACTGGAATTTAAATAAAAATTTTAAAAAATAAAATGGGCAGTTGCAGATAAAGACAATGAGAATCAATTGTGGACTTGAAACTTGTTGAAAGCTGAAATTTGTCCCATTAACTTTTCCTTATAAGTTTATCCTAAGAAGAAAGGATCACAAGAGTCCCAAGATACTCTTTCTCGAATGGATATGAAGAAATAGGTCCAAGTAGGCCAAGGGAGGACTGTAGCAGACATAGAGATGCATCATTCAGATTCCATTTGAGGAAGCAATTATTGCTCCAGCTGCCAACAGCCAGTTTCTACCTGCTAGATTTCATAGTTTGTGTCTTCAGAGAGTTGCTTTGTCCAAGGACCTACCCTTCCTGGGAAAGTCCACAACCAATGACTTATCAACTGTTGGCTAATTTAGCTCAGTGTGGGAAAACTCTGATGACTATAAACATTCCAGGGGTCTCACTGGCTTGGCCAAATCTTTATATAACCTATATTTCATCTGACATCCCTGAACCCAATCCTGCTTCTTCCTCTTCCCTTGCACAGGTGTTGTTCCCTAAATAAATATAATGAAATTAAAACCCTCTGTCTCAGGGGTGCCTGACTGGCTCAGTGAGTACAGCATGTGACTCTTGATCTCAGGGTCATGAGTTCAAGCCCCACATTGGGTGCGTAGCCTACTTAAAACAAACTATATTAGTGTTGACTTCTGGAAAACTGGACTTTGGTCATTTTGTTTCCTGATGCAAGTCTTCCCACTTACTTTCTTATTGCCACCTATAATGTGGTGACAAACTTATTGCCATCATATGATCATGAGGATAAAATGCATGTGCTAAGAATGGTAATACCACCAGATAGAAGACTTCTGGGACTTTGGTGACCTTTTGGAGCTGCTGCAACCAGTCCTGGACTGCTTTTTTCTTTTTTGGATTTCTTGATACAGAAACATATTTGTTTCTGTATCATATTTTGCTAAGTCACTATATTACCCTTTCATACAACTCAGTGATGTCCCAAATTAATGCAATAACCCTGAAAAGCTATTTTTTATTCACAGAGTTGTTGTAATATGAGAGACAAACATCTTGTTGCTTTGAATGTAAGAAGCCTATCTGGCTGGTGATTCTATCCTCTTGGCCCACTCAGATTTCAACCTAAGGAGTGCGCCAGAGAGTAGTATCTGACTGTCCCACCAAGTTTAGATTTTTTTTTCCTTTCCCAATTTTCTCGAAGCCTCCATTTATTCATCCTTATAAAGTAATAGAAACATGATTTTCATATCATCTTACATTCCTACCCATTTGGCTATTATATTATAGATTTTATTATCTGAATGTTTCAGTCTTTGGCTCTTAAAATTTGAAGTCAAGTGTTTGGACTGCAAAACCGTTTCCTCTCATTGGTGTCTGGCTCTAACAATTGAAGACCATGACTTTCAACGTGATGGGTTCTGAAATAAATTGATACCATTTTACTCGGTAGTTTAAATTTTTTTACTCAGTGCATTGATTTTTGAATTTTATGCCTATATTATTGTTGGATTATGGGAGAAGTATTCTGAGTAATACTGGAAAGGAGTGTGAATGAGATTGTTTATTATTGTCATTTTTATTATAAGTTCCATATAGTGTGAACGAATCCTTTGAAAAGCTGAATGGTGCAATAAAATCTAACTGTTCCTCCTTCCCAACTTCATTTGTTTTTAAAGATGTTTTTGTACAGCATTAAATTTTCTTGTCCTAATGAATATGTATAGGAATCAGGCTAGGATAAATCAAGAGAGCTTCTTGCTGACACATGTAGTGATAGTCAAATGGAGCTATGCCAAGTAAGTATGTATAGTGTAATTTTAATGTTTTTTTTGGGGGGGGGGAAAGGAAGGTGAATACCAAAAATGTAATGGTAGAAAGTCAGAGGTTTTCTAGTAAAGGATTACATATGAATTAAGTCTAACTGTTCCCCCATTCTTGTTCATGACCCAGGTAAGAAGCTCACTAATTTAAGACTCTTCTAACTCTGTTTTCAAGAAGCAAGGGATTGAAGGCATAAAGTCTTAAATTCAAAGACAAAGAATCAAGGCCATCTGACTTGCTGGCTGTCAGTAATGTAAAAGTCTCTAACTCAAAATTTTCTCCACTCTCGCATGCCTTACCTTACATATTTAGTGCAATAATTCAGCAATGGCAAGGGATCAAGGTAAATACAAAACAGCACCTGCCACATTTTGTTTTTTGGCAGATATATGCCATATGAAACATCCTACCCTTGGACAGAGGAGTATGAAATAGAACAGTGGAATGTATATCACATTTTCTTTCTGGCCACTTAATCCTGTATAAATCTCTTTTTGTTTTGGAAGCCTAGATTTTGAATATTAACTCAAATGATCCATGAAGTGTGCTAGTGAAGGTTAGCATAAATTGTTACTACTAACAATCAGTCCATCTCATTGTGCTCTCTCTCAAGTCCTAGAGGGTTATATAACCCTGAAAGTATAGAACCATAAGAAATTTAAGCCCAATCTCAATTTTTTTTTTTTACCACAGAAAGAAATCCAGAACTTCCAGAGGCAAGAATTTTAGTTCCTAGGAGTTAGTAATTAAACCAGGGTTATATTCTTGATAGGAGGCAAAACAGATAAATTTTTGAGTTTCTCATAGGTATGCTTTTACAGTCTGTTGAGAAGTATTCTATATCAACTTGTATTCTCAAGAAAAATATTTTTTTCTAATTCAATATTTAATCTTATCATTTCCAGAATGAAGATCTGAAGAAATTTCCAGAATGAAGACATCAATGTTCTTTATAGTCAAAAATATAAACACATTTTAATTTTTCCAGATACTAGTATTAAAACAACAGAAAATTCATTACATTTTATGCATGAAACTAATGTAACGTTGTGTGTCACCCCCCCACACACACACACACAAAACCTACAGAAAATGAGACCACACAATTATTAAAAGTCATCTTACCATGATTGATATTTAAGCTCAGAATTTCTAGGTTAATATTTTTACCGGTTGTTAGCTGTGTGACTTTGTGTAAGTTCCTGAATATTTACGTGTAATAACAGGGGAAGAAGTTAACCTAGTATCTGATAACTAGTAACTACTCAACATATGTTAGTTGTTTCTACTATTAATGCTTACAAATACTTTGTAAGAGAAACATTAGTTCATAAAATCTGCCTACAGTTTTGCTTCAAAAATATTTAAAAATCAAGCTCTGATAAACTGAGCTCATCTGAAAACCTGTGCAGCTGCATTGATTTTATTGACTATCTCCACAATGTATTTACTGTGTCTGTAGCTCACTTCCCTTCAGTTTAAAATTGGAACAATATTTACCAAATGGACTTAGTTAATGAGACTGTGTTAAGGAATAAGGATGATAATATACATAAAATTCTCAATATCGCACCCAGAGCCTTGTACATACTAAAAATAAAACCCTGTATCTTTAAAAATTGCAGTAATAACAATAATGAAACAAAAGATATGAAGTAGAAGAAGGAGGAGAGATAAAGGAAAGAGAAAGAGGATAAAAGAGGAGAAAAAGGGTGAGAAAAATAGAGGAAGAGGAGAAAGAAGGTGAATGGGGAGAAAAAATAATTTTCCCACTTTTTTACTTAGAATGACAATTGCAATTAAGCTGTAAATAAAAAAATAGATTGTTTAAAATATTAGGAAAACAATTGGAAATAGTGATTTCACACCAAACTAAAGTGACCAAATAAAGAAAGAAAAATAACATTAGCTTAAAGTATGATACTTTGTTTCTGAGACGAAATATTTTTCCATGTAGAATAATTAGTGCTTTTGCAGGCAATATATATTTCCTTCCAACTGAAATGAAGCCTATAATTGCATGGTATCAGGACATAAGAAGATTCTTTTGAACAATGAAAATTAGAGAAAACTCTATTGCATTCTTTTATAATCAAGACCAACTTTGGGGTGCCTGGATGGCTCAGTCAGTTAAGTGTATGACTTTGGCTTAGGTCATAATCTCATAGTTTGTGACTTCGAGCCCCGCGTCAGGCTCTGTGCTGACAGCTCAGAGGCTGGAGCCTGCTTTGAAGTCTGTGTCTCCCTCTCTCGCTGCCCCTTCTCTGCTCATTCTCTCTCTCTCTCTGTCTCTCTCTGTCTGTCTGTCTCTCTCTGTCTGTCTCTCTCTCTCAAAAATAAATAAACATTTGGGGCGCCTGGGTGGCTCAGTCGGATAAGCGGCCGACTTCGGCTCAGGTCACGATCTCGCGGTCCGTGAGTTCGAGCCCCGCGTCGGGCTCTGTGCTGACAGCTCAGAGCCTGGAGCCTGTTTCCGATTCTGTGTCTCCCTCTCTCTCTGCCCCTCCCCTGTTCATGCTCTGTCTCTCTCTGTCTCAAAAATAAATAAACGTTAAAAAAAACTGTTTATAAAAAATAAATAAACATTTAAAAAAATTTAAAAGACTGACTTTCTTCTTTTTACCTAAATAATTTATTGCTAGTATATTTTTATCTGCACATGAAAACTGTCAATTTCATACAATGATTAAATTATTTGAAGATGTATGTATGTGTATGTATGTATATATATATATATATATATATATATATATATATTCGGCTGCATTGTGGTACAAAATTGTTATTATTCCCTAGTGAAGAATTAAGCACTAGCTTTAGACAGTTGATGAAAGAGCCTCTATTCTGAAGATCTTTCAGTGTGGATTACTCCTTGCATAGTACCACAAAATAAGAATACCAAGGAACATGATCCAAACAAAAGAACAAGACAACACCTCAGAAAAAGTCCTTAATGAAACAGAGATAAGCATTCAACCTGACAAAGAGTTCAAAGTAGTGGTCATAAAGATGTTCACCAAAGTCAGGAGAAGAATACATGAGTACAGTGAGAACTTCAAGAAAGAGCTAGAAAATATAATAATGTATCAAATGCAAGTTACAGAACTGAAGAATATAAAAACTAAACTGAAAAATACACTAGAGAGAATCAATAGCAGACTTGATGAAGAATGAGTTAGTGTGCTGGAAGACAAAGGAATGAAACACACAGAAAGAGCAGAAAAAAAGAAAGAAGTATTGAAAATGTGAAAGTATCTATGGGACCTTTGGGATAATATCAAGAAAAATAATATTTGCATTATAGGGGTCCAAGAATGAGGAGAGATGGAAAGAATGGGCCAGAAAAAAATATTTAAATAAATAATAACTGAAAGTATTCTTAATCTGAGGAGAAAAAATACATATCCAGGTCCAAGAAGTCCAGAGATTTCCAAATAAGGTGAGCCCAAAGAAATTCACACCAAGACATTATAAATAAAATGATAAAAGTTAAAGATAAAAAGAAGATCTTAAAAGCAGCAAGAGAAAAACAAATTCTTATACACAATGAAAATTCCATAAGACTATCAACAGATTCTTCCGAAGAAATTTTGCAGGCCACAAGGAATGTTATGACATATTCAAAGTGCTGCAAAGAAAAAAAAAAAAAAAAAAAAAAAAAAAACTTCCAACCAAAAATTCTTTACCAAGCAAGGTTGTCCTTAAGAAATGGGGAGATTAAGAGCTTTACAGAAAAAATAATCTAAAGGAATTAATCATAGTAGTCTGGACTTACAAGAGATGTTAAGTTGTTTAAAAAAAATGGCACTAATAGCAATAAAACATACAAAATTTAAAATCTCACTAAAAAATGTAACTATATAGTAAAGATAGTGGATTGCTTACAAAGCAAGTATGAAGGTTAAAAGACAATACTCGTAATAAAATTAACTTAAACCACCATAACTAGTTAAGGAATACTAAAATAAAAGGATGTAAAATATGATTTCAAAAATATCAATAGGGGAAGGAGGAAAAATATAGTTTTAAAATGTGTACAAATTTAAGCTCCTATCAGCTTAAAACTGGCCTTTATATATATATATATATATATATTATATAAATTTATATAAATTTATATTTATTATATATATATAAATCTTATTTTTATGCTACCTATGAGATTCACTTCAGAAGTAAGGACACACACAGACTTAAAGCTAAGGGATTGGAAAAGACATTTCATGCAAATGAAAATTAGAAGAAAACTGTCATAGCTATGCATGTATCAGACAAAATAGACTTCAAAACAAAGACCATATTACATAATGATAAAGATGTCAATTCAGCAAGAACATGTAGCATTTATAAATACATATATCCCCAAAATAAAGCACCAAAATATGTAAGGATAACATTATAAAACCTATAGAGAGAAATTGACAGAAGTACAGTAATCGTAGGTAGCTTCAACACACACACCACTTACATCGATGGACAAATAATACAGACAGAAAATTAATAAGGAAATATTGGCCTTAAATGACACATTATACCAGATGGAATCAATTGACATGTACTGAACGTTCCACCCAAAAGCAGCAGAATTCACATTCTTCTTATGTGCACATGAAACACTCTCCAGGATATATCAGTGTGAGGCCCAAATGAATCTCAATAAATCCAAGAAAATTGAAATTACATCCAACAAAACTAGAAATCAATTACAAGAAAAACCAAAGGATAAATCAAAAAATGCCAGAGAGAAATGAAAAGAGAAATATGACACACCAAATACTATTGGATGCAGCAATAGTTGTTCTAAGAGAGAAGTTCATAGCAATACAAGCCTACCTCAAGAAACAAAAAATCTCAAAAAAAAAAAATTACACTTAGAAAACAAAGAAAAAAGAAAACTCAAAGTTACTATAAAAAAGGACATAATAACAATCAGAGCAGAAATAAATAAGATATTAAAATGTTATAGAAAAGGTTGATGAAACTAAAAGCTGGTTCTTTGAAAGATAAAAAAAAAAGGACATACCTTTAGCAAGACACCAAGATAAAAAGAAAGACAGCTCAAATACATAAAATTAAGAAATGAAAGAGAAGTTACAAATTATACCATAGAAATAAGGAGGATCATAAGAAGCTGTTATAAACAATTATAGGCCAACACATTGGACAACCTGGAAGAAATGGATAAATTCTTTGAAACACAATATTTCAAGACTAAATCCTGAAGAAATATACAATGTGAAGAGGCTAATTTCTAGTAGATATCAAATAAATAATAATAAAAATCTCAACAAACAAAAGTCCAAGACCAGACAGTTTCAGTGATGAATTCCACCAACATTCAAAGATTTAACACCTATTGGTCTTAAACGTTGCATGATATATTCAAAGGACTGAATGTGAAAAATATGTAGCCAATAATTGTCTAGCAAGGCTATCAGTCAGAATACAAGAAGTGATAAAGAGTGTCCCAGACAAAGTCTAAACAAGTCCATGACCACTAAGCTAGCCCTGCAAGAAATATTAAAGGGTACACTTGGAGTGTAAAGGAGAGACCAAAAGTGACAAAGATAAGAAAAGATCAGAGAAAATATCCAGAAACAACAGCAAAATAAATAATAAAATCCACTAAATACATATTCTTCAATAATTGACGTGAATATAAATGGATTAAATGCTCTAATCAAAACACATAGGGTGACAGTATGGATAAAATAACAAGACCCATCTATATGCTGCCTACAAGAAACTCATTTTTTTTTTTTTTTACCTAAAGACACCTATAGATTTAAAGGGAGGGGATGGAGAACCATTTATCATGCAAATGGATGCCAAAAGAAAGCCAGATTAACAACACTTATATCAGACAAACTAGACTTTAAGACAAAGACTTTAACAAGAGACCAAAGTGGGGACTATGTAACAATAGAGGGGAAAACCCAACAAGAAGATGTAAAGATTATAAATATTTACGCACCCAAAATGGAAGCATCCAAATACATAAAACAATTAAAAACAAAGATAAAGGAGCTAATTGATAATATCAATATATAGAGGGAACATACCTTAACATTACAAAGTCCATATATGAAAAATGCAGAGCTAATATCATCCTTAATGGGGAAAAACTTAGAGATTTCTCTTTTAGGTCAGGAACAAGACAGGGATTTCCAGTCTCACCACTTTTATTTACCATAACACTAGAAGTCCTAGTTACAACAATCAGACAAACCAAAGGAAAAAAAAATCATCCAAATCAGTAAAGAAGAAGTCAAACTTCCACTATTTGCAGATGACATTATACTCGATATAGATAACCTGAAAGACTCCACCAAAAAACTTCTAGAACTGGTAAGTGAATTCAGTGGTCAGAGTATACAAAATCAATTGTAAAGAAATCTGTTGCATTTCTATACACCATTCCTGAAGCAGCAGAAAAAGTAATCAGGGAATCAAACCCACTTACAATGACACCAAAAGAAATAAAACACATAGGAACAAACCCAACCAAAGAGGTGAAAGACCTGTACTCTGAAAACTGTAAAACGTTGATGAAAGAAATTGAATATGACACATAGACATGGAAAAACATTCCATGCTCATGAATTTGAAAAACAAATATTGTTAAAATGTCTATACTACACAATGCAATCTGCACATGTAATGTAATAGTTATCAAAATGCCACCAGGACTTTTCACAGAGCTAGAACCAACAATCCTAGAATTTGTACACAACCACAAAGATCCCAAAAAGCCAAAGCAATCTTGAAAAAAAAAAAAAAAAGAAAAAAGAAAAGCAAAGTTGGAGGTATTACAATTGCAGACTTCAAGTTATATTACAAAGCTATAGGGATGAATACAATATGGTACTGGTACAAAAACAGCCACATAGATCAATGGAACAGAATAGAAATTCCAGAAATGGGCACACAACTATATGTTCAACTAATCTCCAATAAAGCAAGAAAGAATACCCAATGGAAAAAAAAGACAATGTCTTCAAGAAATTTTGGGGAACCTGGACAGCAATATGCAAAAAATGAAACTGGACCACTTTCTTACACCATACACAAAAATCCATACAAAACTGAGTAAAGACATAAATTTGAGATCTGAAATCATAAAAATCCTAGAAGAGAACAAAAACAGTAACTCTCTGACATTGGCCCTTGCAACTTTTTTCTAGATATATCTCCTAAGCAAGGGAAACAAAAGGAAAAAAAAACATACTATTGGGAGTACATTAAAATAAAAAGCTCTGCACAGCGAAGGAAACAATCAACAAAACTAAAAGGCAACCTACAAAGTGGGAGAAGATATTTGCACATGACATATGTGATAAAAGGTTAACATCCAAAACGTATAAATAATTTATCAAACTCCAAACCCCAAAATGGACAATCCATTTTAAAAAATGAGCAGAAGACATGATAAACATTTTGCCCCGACATCCAGATGCCCAAAGGCACATGAAATGATGCTCACCATCATTCATCTTCAGGGAAATGCAAATCAATACTACAATGAGATATGACCTCACACCTGTCAGAATGGCTAAACTCAACAACACAAGAAACAACTGGTGTTGGTGAGGATGTGCAGAAAGGGGAACCCTCTTACACTGTTGGTGGAAACGCATACCAGTGCAGCCACTCTGGAAAACAGTATGGAAGTTCCTCAAAAAGTTAAAAATAGAACTACTGAGCAATCCAGCAATTGCAATATTAGGGATTTACCTAAAGAATACAAAATTACTGTCAAAGGATAAATGTACCCCGATGTTCATAGCAGTGTTATCTACAATAACCAAATTATAGAAACAGCCCAGGTGTCCATAAAATGATGAATGGATAAAGAAGTGGTATATATACACAATGGAATATTACTCAGCCTTAAAAAATGAAATTTTCCCATTTTCAATGACATGGATGGAGCCAGAGTTTACTATGTTAAGTGAGTAAGTCAGTCAGAGGAAGAAAAATTCCATATAATTTCACTCAGATGTGGAAATTAAGAAACAGAAAAAAAAATGAGCAAAGAGACAAAAAAGAGAGAAATGTGAACAAAAAAACAGCATCCCAACTGTAGGGAACAAACTGATGGCTACCAGAGAGGCTGGGTTGAGGTGATAGTTTAAATAGGTAATGGGGATTAATGAGTGCACTTGTTGTGATGAGAACTGGGTGTTGCATGGAACTGTTGAATCACTGTAGTGTACCCCTGACACTATTATTACACTGTATTAACTAATTGTAATTGAAATAGAAACTTAAAGCACGGCATGTGTTGTGTTGAGTACTGCGTGTTATATGTAAGTGATGAATCACTAAATTCCACTCCTGAAACCAATATTACACTATATGTTAACTAATTAGAATTTAAATAAAATTTGAATAAAAATGATATTGCAAACATCTCCATCAAACAAACAAAACAAAAAAAGAAAGTTAAAAATACTAGGCAGAAGATCTGAATAGACAATTTTCCAGAGGACATATAGATAACCAATAGGTACATGAAACATTTCTCAACATTACTTACCATCACAGAAATGCAAATCAAAACCACAATGAGATAGCGTCTCATTCTTGTTTAGAATGGCTTGTGTGAAAAAAAGTTTTAGAAAGGTAGTGGAGAAAAGAAAACCCTTTTTCACTGTAGGTGAGAATGTATGTTGGTGCAGACACTATGGATAACAGCATGGAGGGGCCTTAAAAAACATAAATAGAACTACCATATGATCCAGCAACTCCATTTCTGGGTATTTGCCCAAAGAAAACAAAATCCTTAATTCAAAAATAGAAATACATTCACATGTTTACTGCACTATTATTTACTATAGCCAAGATATGAAAACAGTGTTTGCTGATGGATAAATGGATATAGAAGGTATATAAATATATATATGTATACATATGTATATATATGTATATATGTCTATATACATATATATGTCTGTATACATATGTATATATATGTATATATGTATATGTACATATATGTATATATGTATATGTATATATGTATATATATATATATGTATGTGCATGCAATTTTGAATTGAATTGAATTGAATTTTACTAAGAGTAAGTCATAAAAATCTTCATCGTAGGAAAAGAAAACTTTTCTTGGTAACTATCTATGGTTACAGATATTAACTAAATTTATTGTGGTGATAATTTGGTAATTCATACAAATATCAAATAATTATGTTGTATCCCTGAAACTAACATAATATCACGTCAATTGTACCTCAATTTAAAAATTGATAAATAAAAAAAGTATTTTTTTAAAAATCTGCCAAATATGTGCAGATACATTTGCCCTTAGATCAGTCACTAATGTTAGAACATACTTATATAAGAGGCAGTTCAGACTTGCTATTTCAAGAGGCATTTGTGTAATTCACAGATCATTAATATCAATCTTATTAAATTGGAAATCTTTGCCGGTCTGTGATTTGTCCAGGTGCCCACTAATTATTCAGGATTGCATTCTAAAATGGGATAGTGAGGGCTGCCTGCAGTCTGATTGTCTCTTATTTAAAGATTTTATGTGAATGCATAGATAAACTATAAGTAAGACAGACTTGTTATTTTCCATCAAGCAATAAACACAATTGTCTGTTAAAATGAACTAAATGTGGAATTAAATGGATTAATTAATTTAACCTGATTTACATAGTACTATTGATTATTGTGATGAAGTTGTTATTTTGATGTTTCTTAATCTTGAGTTGTAGTCTTTTCTGCTATTTCACTATACATCTTCATGATTTATTATATAAGTGGAAATTTGTACCTATTGATCTACTTAATATATTTCTTTTCCCACCACCCTCCCTTCTGGCAATCCCTAATTTATTCTCTATATCTAGTTGTTTTGTTCTGTTTTCTTTGTTCATTTTTCAGGTTACACATGTAGGTGAATCATATGATACCTCTCTTTCACTTATTTCACTTATCTTAATACCCCCTAGTTGCATCCATGTTGTCACAAATGACAAGGGTTCATTCATTTTTATGACTGAGTAGTATTATTCAGCCATAAAACAGTTCTACTGTTTTCTATAGTAGCTGCACTAATTTACTTCACACCAACAGTGCACAAGGGTTCTTTTTCTCCATATCTTGCCAACACTTGTTATTTCTTGTCCGTTTAATAATAGCCATTCTGACAGGTGTGAGGTGATATCTTATTGTGGTTTTGATTTGAATTCCCCTTATTATTAGTGACGTTGAGCATCTTTTCATGTGTCTGATGGGCTTCTGTATATTTTCTTTGCAAAAATGTGTATTCAGATTTCCTGCCCATTTTCTAATCAGACTTTCTTTGTTATTCAGCTGTATAAGGAGATTAAACAACATGCTACCAAAAACTAATGGGTAAATGAAGAAATAAAAGAATAAATCAAGTTATACCTTGAGGAAAAATGAAAATTAAATTGCAACATACCAAAATCTACTGAATAAAGCAGAAATGTTACTAAGAGGGATGTCATATCAATACAGGCCTATATCCAGAAACAATAAAAATTTGAAACAATCTAACTTCACACCTATAGAGACTAGAAAATGACCAAAGCCTAACAAAGTTAGTAGGAAAATGAGTTTTTATTTGAATTTAATTTTTTTTCAGCTTTGAAAGTTTAACTTAAAAATCTAATAGTTCTTTACTGACATGGTGAAATATTTGATTTTTATTGGTGAGCCACCTTTGCATTCCCTAATTAAATAGTTGCTTTATTCCATCCAGTAACATGTTACAGGTTTATGCATCAGAAGGTTACTGCTCTTTAGTTTGTTGTTGTTGTTGTTGTTGTTGTTGTTGTTGTTGTTGTTGTTTTTCCCTGAAATACCAGTATATAGATTTGGTGTCAGGGCAATATTGGCCTCATAGTTTGTGTTGAAGAGTGTTCTCTCTTTCTGATTTTTAAAAATAATTTCTGTATAATTTGTTTTATATCCTCTAAATGTTTGCCAATGTTAACCATTAAATCCATATGGAGAATTGTTCTTCATTTTGTTTTGTTTTGTTTTGTTTGGGGGCAAGGGGGAAGGTTTTTAAGAAAAATAAATAAATTCATGTAATTGATATGAGGCAGGTAATTTTTTTTTAATTTATTGTTGAATAGAATTTGGAACCTTCTGTTTTTCAGAAACTTTAAGTGTATAAAAATTTAATGTCTATATTGTCAAATATTTTTCATACAGTTTTATATAATTTTTCCCTATTATTATAATACATGTAGATTTTTTAGTAGTGTCCTTTTATTCATGGCATTGGTAATTTATAACTTGTTTTCTTATCATTTTCCTTACTAAGTCCAGGTTTTCAGTTGTACTGATCCTTCGAAGACAACAGTTTTGGTTTTATAGATTTTATCTAATTTTGTGTAAATTATCCATAGATTTGATTTTTGCTACTTAATAATTTCATGTACAAATTAGAGGCTCATTTCTTCTTTTTCTTTTTTTATCCTAGTTAATTAAGACAGAAATACAGGCAACTTATTTTGTAGTTTTCTTCTTTTTTTAATGGAAGGATTAAATAAACCATAAATTTCCTTCTAAGCATACATTTTCTTTATTTCATAATTTTTATAGGTTGAATATTATAACCACATATTTAAAATATTTCTAATATTTTTGTTCCATTGAGATTTCTTTATTAAAAATTTACAAGTTTGTTTGTTAATGTCTAAATATAAGGAGACTTATGGGGGCGCCTGAGTGGCTCAGTTGGTTATCTGAGTTTGACTCAGGTCATTATCTCACAGTTGGTGGGTTCAAGCTCTGCTTTGGGCTCTGAGCTGAGAGCTCAGAGCCTGGAGCCTGCTTCAGCTTCTGTATCTCCCTCTCTCTCTGCACCTCCCCTGCGTGTGATTTTTGTCTCCCTCTCTTTCTCTCACTCAAAAATGAATAAATATTAAAAAATAAACATAGGTTGGTTTTAGGGGGCTCTGGGAGTAGAAGAGTGCTGATAGCGGCAGCGAGGGCAGCGAAGGGGTTACCGAAGTGCTGGGATTCTTGTGGCTGTGCAGGGTGAGTGGTGCCCGCGATAAGGTGCGCGAGGCCCATCGCAGGGGCCCATCTCGACGGGGCGGCTGGGACGGCAGTAGCGGGCCACCGGAGCCGGGAGTGCACCTGGGCAGGTGTACTGGCGGGTTCCTTGTTTCGAGCCCAAGGGCCAGCTCTGGGATCGAAGGCCACGCCCGGAAGTAGCCAAGCGCGGACTTTGTCCCTTTGCCCAAAGTCGGAGCTAGAGGAGTGTGGTTTAGCTCCCTGGCGCCGCGATCTTGGGGCGACAGCCGGGCCTGCGAAACCCGAACCCCGCGGCGCTGACTCCTGGACTATGTTTAGTTTCTAAGGTAAACTTGCCGGATTCAAGAGAGTTTGCGCAAAAACCGAAGCCCACTGTCCGCCGTGCTGCAGCTGTTGTTGCAGCTGTGTGGCTACGTTTAGTAGGAATAACCAACTCAAATTAGCAGCTTCCTCAGCTCAGCATCCACTTCTGTAATTAGAACTTTTTTTTTTAAGTGATAATTTACAAAGAGGGATTGAGGGTGTAGTCTGCCTTTTGAGAAAACTCCAAAATACAATACCATGTTCTTTTTGGGTGGAGACCTCGGGTTATTGTCAGTTTGCCAGTGTTTCCTTTTAAAGTAGTTGAGCTGGTATATGAAAGTATATATCAGTTCTTAAAGCAGAACTTTGGGACAAATATGCGTTCAGTTGAGATTTTAACTTAAGTGGAAAATGTTTTCTATCTGAAGGTGAAGAAAGTGAATGTTTTATTTTGTGGAAGTTCCTCAAAAAATTTAAAATAGAGCTACCCTAGGATTCAGCAATAGCACTACTCGGAATTTATCCAAAGGATACAGGAGTGCTAATTCATAGGGGCACATGTATCCAATAGTTCATTTTTGCTTTTAATTCCCTTGCCTTTGGCGATGTGTCGAGTAAAAAATTGCTGGCGCTGAGGTCAAAGAGTCTTTTTCCTGCTTTCTCCTCTAGGGTTTTGAAGTTTTCCTGTCTCACATTTAGGTCTTTCATCCATTTTGGGTTTAATTTTGTGAATGGTGTAAGAAAGTGGTCTAGTTTCATCCTTCTGCATGTTGCTGTCCAGTTTTCTGAGCACCATTTGTTAAAAAGACTGTCTTTTTTCCATTGGATACTCTTTCTTACTTTGTCAAAGATGAATTGGCCATACATTTGTGGGTCCAGTTATGGGTTCTCTTTTCTATTCCATTGGTCTATGTGTGTGTTTTTGTGCCAATACCATACTGTCTTGATGATTATAGCTTTGTAGTACAAGCTGAAGTCTGGGATTGATACCTCCCACTTTGGTTTTCTTCTTCAAGATTACTTTGGTTATTCAGGGTTGTTTGTGGTTCCATACAAATTTTAGGATTGTTTATTCTATCTTGGAGAAGAATGCTGGTGCAATTTTGATTCGGATTGCGTTGAATGTGTAGATAGTTTTGTGTAGTATGACATTTTCACAATATTTATTCTTCCAATCCATGAGCACTGAATGTTTTTCCATTTCTTTGTGTCTTCTTCAATTTCCCTCATAAGTTTTCTATACTTTTCAGGATAAAGATCTTTTACATATTTGGTTAGGTTTATTCCTAGGTATTTTATGGTTCTTGGTGCAATTGTAAATGGGATCAGTTGCTTGATGTCTCTTTCTTTTCTTCATTATTTGTGTATAGAAATGCAATAGATTTTTTCAAATTGATTTTGTACCTTGAGACCTTGTTGAATTCATACATGTGTTCTAGCAGCCTTTTGGTGGAGTCTGCCGGGTTTTCCATGTAGAATATCATGTCATCGGCCAAAAGTGAATGTTTGAGTTCTTCTTTGCCAATTTGGATTCCATTTATTTCATTTTGTTGTCTGATTTCTGATGCTAGGACTTCCAACAGTATGTTAAACAACAGTGGTAAGAGTGGACATTTCTGTCGTGTTCCCGA
Organism: Neofelis nebulosa; assembly: GCF_028018385.1. Classification (NCBI taxonomy): domain Eukaryota; kingdom Metazoa; phylum Chordata; class Mammalia; order Carnivora; family Felidae; genus Neofelis; species Neofelis nebulosa. The sequence goes on from NC_080800.1 coordinate 73,905,595, forward strand.
TCTCAGGGGGAAAGCTCTCAGTTTTTCCCCATTGAGGGTGATATTAGCTGTGGGCTTTTCATATATGGCTTTTATGATGCTTAAGTATGTTCCTTCTATCCCAACTTTCTTGACAGTATTTATTAAGAAAGGATGTTGTGTTTTGCAAATGCCTTCTCCGCATCTATTGACAGCAACATATGGTTCTCATCCTTTCTTTTATTAATGTGATGTATCACATTGATTGATTTTCAAATATTGAACCAGTCCTGCAGCCCAGGAATGAATCCCACTTGTTCATGTTTTGTCGACCTCAATGGGATGTGGACCTGGGGCAGCGAAGGAGCTGAGAAAAAGAAAAAGAGATGACAGTGTAGTGAGGCACAGGGGACCCCGAGCCAACAGCCTGACGTACCGAGGTTTATTGTACATTTTCTTATATACGTTTTCACAAAAAAACAGATTAGCAATGATTAGCAACAAAAGCTTAGCAAAGCATGTCAACAATGTACATCTGATTCAGTTATCAAAGGTATCTTGTTTACGAGAGCAGTCTTGCAGATACATATGTTCTGATAAGAATCTTTATGCTAGAAGCAAAGACAAAGGGAGTGAATACACTGTGCTATATACAGCTGGCTTCCTTTAAGCAAAACATCCCAGTCTGCTTACTAAAGAATAGACCACATTTTCAAAGGGCAATTCACTCAAGTCCTTTCAGGTTATTTTTAACCTTATGATCTCGAGTTTTCTCAGAGATCTTGGAGCCTGAACGAATATGCACCCGTGGTCATTGTGGTGTTCTTGTTCCCACAATGGTGAATATTTATTTTTATATATGGTTGAATTTGATTTTGCTAGCATCAAGTTGAGAATTTTTGCATCCATGTTCATCGGGGATATTGGCCTCTAATTCTCCTTTTTTGTGGGGTCTCTGTCTAGTTTTGGAATCAATGTAATGCTGGCTTCATAGAATGAGTCCAGAATTTTTCCTTCTGTTTCTATTTTTGGAACAGTTTGAGAAGGATAGGAATTAACTCTGCTTTAAATGTCTGGTAGAATTCCCCTGGGAAGCCATTTGGCCAAGGACTCTTATTTCTTGCAAGATTTTTGATAACTGATTCAGTTTCCTTGATGGTTATGAGTCTGTTCAAATTCTATTTTTCTTCCTGTTTGAGTTTTTGTAGTGTGTGGGTGTCTAGGAATTTTTCCATTTCTTCCAGGTTGTCCAGTTTGTTGGCATATAATTTTCATTGTATTCTCTGATAATTGTTTGTATTTCTGAGGGATTGGTTGTTATAAGTCCATTTTCAGTCGTGATTTTATCTACTTGGTTCTCTTTTTTTTTTGGGAAATGTGGGTAGGGTTTTATTAATTTCGTTTATTTTTTCAGAAAGAAAACTCCTGGTTTCATTGATCTGCTCTGCTGTTTTTTTTTTTTTTTCATATTGTTTATTTCTGCTCTGATCTTTATTGTTTCTCTTCTGCTGGCCTTGGGATTTCTTTGCTGTTCTACTTCTATTTCCTTTAGGTGTACTGTTAGATTTTGTATTTGGGATTTTTCTTGTTTCGTGAGATAGGCCTGGATTGCAATGTGTTTTCCTCTTAGGACTGCCTTTGCTGAATCCTAAAGGTTTTGGAATGTCATGTTTTCATTTTCATTTTTTTCCATTTTTTAAAAAATTTCTTCTCTAATTGCCTGGTTGGCCCATTCATTCTTTAGTAGGATGTTCTTTAACCTTTGGAGGTTTTCCAAATTTTTCATGTGGTTGATTTCAAGTTTCATAACATTATGATCTACAAATGTGCATAGTATGATTTCAATTCTTATATATTTATTGATGGCTGTTTTGTGACCCAGTATGTGGTCAATCTTGGAGAATGTTCAATGTGAACTCGAGAAGAATGTATATTCTGCTGTTTTGGATGGAAAATTCTGAATATGTCTGTCAAGTCTATCTGGTCCAGTGTATCATTTAATGGGCCAGTGTTTCTTTATTGATTTTTTGTTTATATGATCTGTCCATTGTTGTAAATGGAGTATTAATGTCCCCTGCAATTACCACATTCTTGTTAATAAGATTGCTTATGTTTGTGATTGTTGTTTATATTTCGGTTCTGCCAATTGGGTGCATAAACATTTATAATTGTTAGCTCTTCTTGATGGAAACCCTGTAATTATGATATAATGCCCTTATTCATCTCTTGTTACAACCTTTATTTTAAAATCTAGTTTTCTGATACTCATGTGTCTACTCCAGCTTTCTTTTTTCTTCCAGTAGCATGATATATTGTTCTCCATCCCCTCTCTTTCAATCTGAAGGTGTCTTCAGGTCTAAAATGGGTCTCTTATATATATAGATAATAGATGGGTCTCATTTTTTTTTATCCATTCTTATACTGTATATCTTTTGATTGGAGCATTTATGCCATTTTCATTCAGTATTATTATTGAAAGATAAGGATTTAGTGTTATTGTGTTATTTGTGGGTTTCCTGCTTGTAGTGACATCTCTGGTCCTTTGTAGTCTTTGCAACATTCCACTCACAGAGCCCCTCTTAAGATCTCTTGTAGGGCTGGTTTAGTGGTGATTAACTCCTTCAGTTTTTGTTTTTCTGGGAAAACCTTCATCTCTCCTATTGTGAATGGCAGGTTTGCCGGATAAAAGATTCTTGGCCTCATATTTTTCCTATTCAGCACATTGATTATTTTCTGCCACTCCCTTCTGGCATGTCAAGTTTCAGTAGATACGTCTGCTACTACCCTTATGTGCCTATCCTTATAGATTAAGGTCTGTTTGTCCCTAGCTGCTTTCAGAATTCTCTCTTTATCTTTGTATTTTACCAGTTTCAATATGATATGCTGTGCAGAAGATCGATTCAAGTTATGTCTGAAGGGGGTTCTCTGTTTCTCTTGGATTTCGATGACGGTTTCTTTCCCCAGATTGAGGAAGTTCTCAGCTATGATTTGTTCAGCTACAGCTTCAGCCCCTTTCTGTGGCTTGAAAGTTAACTGTGTCTTGTTAAGTTAACTGAAGTTAAAAATAGTTAAGTGAAAAATAAAAAAAAAAACTGACTTAAGTTTGAGATGACACCCAAAAGACAAAGTTTTCAGTTTGAGTCCAAGCAAGTTAATCTGCTCAAATAAAAATATCAGTAATTTTGGGAGAATGTAACAGATGGACGGTCACCAAAGGTTAACATTCTTAATGCCCAAGAACAATCCAAATTACTTAGCATACAGAGAATCAAGAAATTGTTACCCAGTCTCAATAGTAAAAATAGTCTATCAAGACAAACACAGGTCCATAATTTGCAATAGTGTACAAGTACTTTACAGTAGTTATTTTATCAATGCTGAGTGGAGTTAAAGTGAAAATGTGAAATGTAAATAAGACATAAGAAATCTCAGAAAAAAGAAACCATAAAAAGAACAAAACAGAAATTTGCACTCTGAAAGAGGAATTATCTGATATAAAAAATTTACTGAATTCAATGAGAAGATATTTGCAACTGATATATCTAATAAGAGTTTAGTATCCGAAAATATACAAAGAAATTATACAACTCAACATTAAAAAAAATGATCTGATTAAAAAATGGTCAGAGAACCTGAAAAGTCATTTTTCCAAAGAAGGCATATAGATGGCCCACAGACAAATGAATATCACTGATCATTAGGGAAATTCAAATTAAAACTACAATGAGAATTCTACAATTAAAAATACAAGAAATAGCATGTGGTGATGAGCATGTGGACAAAAAGGAACTCTCATGAACTGTTGGTAGGAATGCAAAAAAAGTAATCAAGCTAAACAAAAGAGAGAACAAAGAATAATGCAAGAAAAGAATAGATTTGTGAACTAAGAGATTCCTTCAAATGCAATAATATTTGTATTATAGGAGTAAAAGGGGCAAAAGAAATGTACAAACTAAGAAAAAAATAAGACATCTCAATGAAACCAGGAGCTGGTTCTTTGAAAAAAAATCAATTGATAAACTTTTAGCCAGACTTATCAAGGAAAAAAAGATGACTCAAATAAATAAAATCACAAATGAAAGAGGAGAAATAATAACCATTATCACAGAAATACAAACAATTCAGAGAGTATTTTGAAAAAAAATATGCCAACAAAGTGGATAACCTGGAAAAAATGTATAAATCCCTAGAAACATAAACTACCACAACTTAAACATAAATAATACTAATAACCTGTAAAGAAATTGATTATTAATAACAAAAAAAAAACAACAAACAAAAGTCCAGGACATATAGCTTCAAGGTGAATCCTGCCAAACATTTAAAGAGTTTATACTTATTCTTCTCACACTATTCAAAGACAGAACAAGAAGGAAAATTTCCAAATTCATTGTATGAGGCCAGAGTTACTCTGACACCCAAACCAGATAAAGTCACCAGAGACAGAGAGAGAGAGAGAGAGAGAGAACTGTAGGCCAATATCTTTGATGAACATAGATGCAAAAATCCTCAAAAAAATACTAGCAAAAAGAATCCAAAATTACATTAAAAAAATCATTCACCATGATTATGGAGCATTTATTTCTGCTGGTTGCAATGATGGTTCAATATTCACAAATTAATCAACCTGATACATCACACCAGTAAAATAAATTATAGGAAACATATGATCATTTCAATAGATGCACTGAAAGTGTTTCACAAACAACATAAATTTATGATTAAAAACGCTCAATAAAGTAGGTTTAGAGAGAATATGCTTCATCAAAATAAAGGCCATTTATGAACAAACCACAGGTAACATCATCCTCAATGGGGAAAAACAGAACTTTCATCTTAAGGTCAGGAACAAGACACGGATGTCCACTCTCACCCCTTTCATTTAACATAATACTTGGAAGTTCTAGCCACAGCAATCAGACAACATAACAAATTAAATGCATCCAAATCAACAGGGAACAAGTAAAACTTTCACTATTTGCAGATGACATGATACATTATATAGAAAACATGAAGACTCCATTAAAAAAACTGCTAGAACTGATACAAAAAATCATTAAAGTTGCAAAATATAAAATCAGTGTACAGAAATTTGTTGCATTTCTATACACCAATCCTGAAGCAACAGAAAGAGAAATTAAGAAATCGATCCCACTTAAAATTGCACCCAAAGCAATAAGATACCTAGGAATAGAACTAACTAAAGAGGTGAAAGACCTATACTCTGACAACTATAAAATAGTGATGAAAGAAATAGAAGATGACACAAAAATGGAAAAACATTCCATACTCATGGATTGAAAGAACAAATATTGTTAAAATGTCTCAACTAACCAAAGCAATTTACACATTTAATGCAATTCCTATCAAAACATCAACAGCATTTTTCACAGTACTAGAGCAAACAATTCTAAAATGTGTGTGGAAGCTCAAAAGACCTTGAATAGCCAAAGCAATCTTTAAAAAGAAAAGCAAAGCTATAGGCATCACAGCTCCAGACTTCAAGTTATGTTACAAAGCTCTAGTGGTCATAACAGTATGGTAATGGTGCAAAAATAGACACATAGATCAATGAAATAGAATAAAAAATGCAGGAAGAAACCTACAACCATAGGGACGACTAATCTTGACAAAGGATGAAAGAGTATCAAATAGGAAAACACCATCTTGAAAACAAATTATTTTGGAAAAGCTGGATAGCAATATGGAAAAGACAGAACTGGACCACTTTCTTTCACCATACACAAAAATAAATTCAAAACGGATGAAAGTCCTAAATGTGAGATAAGAAACCATCAAAATCCTAGAGAAGAACAGTCAGCAACCTCTTTAATCTTGGCTATAGCAACTTCTTACTAGATATGTCAAATAAGATATGGGAAACAAAAGCAAAAATAAACTATTGGACCTACATCAAAATACAAAGCTTATGCACAAAGAAAGAAACAATCAACAAAACTAAATGGACATAAACATATATTTCTCCAAAGAAAAAGATGGCCAAGAGTCACATGAAAAGATGTTTATTCTCACTTACCATTAAGGAAATGCAAATGAGAACAACAATGAGATGTGATCTCACACTGTCAAAATAAAATCAACAACACAAGAAACAAGTGTTGGCGAGGATGTGGAGAAAAACAACACTAGTGAACTTTTGGTAGGAATGCAAATTGGTGCAACCACTGTCAAAAACAGTATGGATGATCCTCAAACTATTAAAAATAGAAATACCCCACAATCCAGCTATATATATAATGATTATGCAACCATAAAAAAGAGTTAAGTTGTAGCATTGCTTAATTGAAATAAGTCAGTCAAAGACAAATGTCATATGATTTCACTCATAGGTGGAATTTTAGAAACAAAATAAATGGGCAAAGGGGAAAAAGGAGAGAAATAAAAAAATCCAGACACAGACTCTTAATTATAGAGAACTGATGGATACCAGAGGGGAGGTTTGTGGTGGCATGGGTTAAATAGGTGATGAGGATTAAGGAGTGCATTTGTCATGATGAGTACTTGGGGATATGGGATTGTTAAGTCACTATATTGTATTTCTGAAACTAATATAACACTGTATGTTACCTAACTGGAATTAAAATAAACACTTAAAAAAATAATGTGACATCCATCAGTGGAAAAAAGGTCTGTTTTCTGAATACAGTAGAAAATTTATAATTAAGTCAGAACTAATAGGAAATCAATAGCAATAAAATATTAAGTCTCCTTATGTTTATTTTTTTTTCATGCATCAATGTAAATATTCTTTATTTAGGATGGGAAGATGTAAGCATCTGAGATTTTCAAGTTATAGGATTCTCACTCATTCAAAGTTAGAGTCTGGAATTTATTTCTGAAGCATTTAATGAAAGCTCTTTCATGTGAAGGCATATTTGTTGTATTAAACTTTAAAGCAGGGAAACTTGCAGAGCAGGCCTCTATGAAAAATGAAAGGATTTCAGATGCACAAGAAAGTAATTGAAACATAGTCAATGGTGGTCAAAAATATTCAGTTTACAGATCTAAAGGAGTATAACCTTGTTTTAAATCAGGGGACGTAAGTGTTGCTAGCAATGAATTTGGGGGTGTTTTAGCATGATCAAATAGGAAGAAACTCAATTCAGGGTTATGACAAAAGAAGGGATACAAATCATGTAAGGAAAATATTAGACTAGATTAAGTGGTGGAAGTAAAGGTCCTCAAAGTCTTTTTCCACACACCAAGGGCAACCGGAAGATTTTTCAGCATCTCAAGATATACTATGGTTTCATTTATAAAATAATATTAATCCATACTACTATTACACTTTGTTACTCTAGTTAGAATTCTAGAGTCTAGCATTTATAAAGTGGTAATAGATATAAAATAATCTAGAGATGTTTCTTCTACAGAACTGATACTACAACTGGTAGTATCCCAGGAAGTATGATACATTCTTTAAAGAAAAACTCCCATCTTTGAAAACACTTCCTAATGTGGTAGCATGTAGTATCTTTTTTCCAAATCCAGACCAAATTTCCTACCTCATTTATCAACGTACTTCCCCCTGAAACGAAGTTTATGCGATTTTTTTTGGTGCCATCCCCAGTTTTTTTTAAAATATATTTTCAGGTTAGTGCTTCTGTTCCAAATGAAGCGAGCTTTCAACTCCTATGCAAACTTCAGGTTAAAGGTAGGATTAGATGTTAGCCACACCCAAAAAGTTCTTAGCACTTGACAAAGGCAATTAGTTGTCAAGGTTCACATGCCAGTAAATGCTCACTCTTGAAAACAGAAAGCTTTTCTTGTTAAGTTTTATCAAAAGCCTTCCAGAACATGAAACAAATAGTTTTAAAAAACATTCACTTTCTTCACCTTCAGATAGAAAACATTTTCCACTTAAGTTAAAATCTCAACTGAACGCATATTTGTCCCAAAGTTCTGCTTTAAGAACTGATATATACTTTCATATACCAGCTCAACTACTTTAAAAGGAAACACTGGCAAACTGACAATAACCCGAGGTCTCCACCCAAAAAGAACATGGTATTGTATTTTGGAGTTTTCTCAAAAGGCAGACTACACCCTCAATCCCTCTTTGTAAATTATCACTTAAAAAAAAAAGTTCTAATTACAGAAGTGGATGCTGAGCTGAGGAAGCTGCTAATTTGAGTTGGTTATTCCTACTAAACGTAGCCACACAGCTGCAACAACAGCTGCAGCACGGCGGACAGTGGGCTTCGGTTTTTGCGCAAACTCTCTTGAATCCGGCAAGTTTACCTTAGAAACTAAACATAGTCCAGGAGTCAGCGCCGCGGGGTTCGGGTTTCGCAGGCCCGGCTGTCGCCCCAAGATCGCGGCGCCAGGGAGCTAAACCACACTCCTCTAGCTCCGACTTTGGGCAAAGGGACAAAGTCCGCGCTTGGCTACTTCCGGGCGTGGCCTTCGATCCCAGAGCTGGCCCTTGGGCTCGAAACAAGGAACCCGCCAGTACACCTGCCCAGGTGCACTCCCGGCTCCGGTGGCCCGCTACTGCCGTCCCAGCCGCCCCGTCGAGATGGGCCCCTGCGATGGGCCTCGCGCACCTTATCGCGGGCACCACTCACCCTGCACAGCCACAAGAATCCCAGCACTTCGGTAACCCCTTCGCTGCCCTCGCTGCCGCTATCAGCACTCTTCTACTCCCAGAGCCCCCTAAAACCAACCTATGTTTATTTTTTAATATTTATTCATTTTTGAGTGAGAGAAAGAGAGGGAGACAAAAATCACACGCAGGGGAGGTGCAGAGAGAGAGGGAGATACAGAAGCTGAAGCAGGCTCCAGGCTCTGAGCTCTCAGCTCAGAGCCCAAAGCAGAGCTTGAACCCACCAACTGTGAGATAATGACCTGAGTCAAACTCAGATAACCAACTGAGCCACTCAGGCGCCCCCATAAGTCTCCTTATATTTAGACATTAACAAACAAACTTGTAAATTTTTAATAAAGAAATCTCAATGGAACAAAAATATTAGAAATATTTTAAATATGTGGTTATAATATTCAACCTATAAAAATTATGAAATAAAGAAAATGTATGCTTAGAAGGAAATTTATGGTTTATTTAATCCTTCCATTAAAAAAAGAAGAAAACTACAAAATAAGTTGCCTGTATTTCTGTCTTAATTAACTAGGATAAAAAAAGAAAAAGAAGAAATGAGCCTCTAATTTGTACATGAAATTATTAAGTAGCAAAAATCAAATCTATGGATAATTTACACAAAATTAGATAAAATCTATAAAACCAAAACTGTTGTCTTCGAAGGATCAGTACAACTGAAAACCTGGACTTAGTAAGGAAAATGATAAGAAAACAAGTTATAAATTACCAATGCCATGAATAAAAGGACACTACTAAAAAATCTACATGTATTATAATAATAGGGAAAAATTATGTAAAACTGTATGAAAAATATTTGACAATATAGACATTAAATTTTTATACACTTAAAGTTTCTGAAAAACAGAAGGTTCCAAATTCTATTCAACAATAAATTAAAAAAAAATTACCTGCCTCATATCAATTACATGAATTTATTTATTTTTCTTAAAAACCTTCCCCCTTGCCCCCAAACAAAACAAAACAAAACAAAATGAAGAACAATTCTCCATATGGATTTAATGGTTAACATTGGCAAACATTTAGAGGATATAAAACAAATTATACAGAAATTATTTTTAAAAATCAGAAAGAGAGAACACTCTTCAACACAAACTATGAGGCCAATATTGCCCTGACACCAAATCTATATACTGGTATTTCAGGGAAAAACAACAACAACAACAACAACAACAACAACAACAACAAACTAAAGAGCAGTAACCTTCTGATGCATAAACCTGTAACATGTTACTGGATGGAATAAAGCAACTATTTAATTAGGGAATGCAAAGGTGGCTCACCAATAAAAATCAAATATTTCACCATGTCAGTAAAGAACTATTAGATTTTTAAGTTAAACTTTCAAAGCTGAAAAAAAATTAAATTCAAATAAAAACTCATTTTCCTACTAACTTTGTTAGGCTTTGGTCATTTTCTAGTCTCTATAGGTGTGAAGTTAGATTGTTTCAAATTTTTATTGTTTCTGGATATAGGCCTGTATTGATATGACATCCCTCTTAGTAACATTTCTGCTTTATTCAGTAGATTTTGGTATGTTGCAATTTAATTTTCATTTTTCCTCAAGGTATAACTTGATTTATTCTTTTATTTCTTCATTTACCCATTAGTTTTTGGTAGCATGTTGTTTAATCTCCTTATACAGCTGAATAACAAAGAAAGTCTGATTAGAAAATGGGCAGGAAATCTGAATACACATTTTTGCAAAGAAAATATACAGAAGCCCATCAGACACATGAAAAGATGCTCAACGTCACTAATAATAAGGGGAATTCAAATCAAAACCACAATAAGATATCACCTCACACCTGTCAGAATGGCTATTATTAAACGGACAAGAAATAACAAGTGTTGGCAAGATATGGAGAAAAAGAACCCTTGTGCACTGTTGGTGTGAAGTAAATTAGTGCAGCTACTATAGAAAACAGTAGAACTGTTTTATGGCTGAATAATACTACTCAGTCATAAAAATGAATGAACCCTTGTCATTTGTGACAACATGGATGCAACTAGGGGGTATTAAGATAAGTGAAATAAGTGAAAGAGAGGTATCATATGATTCACCTACATGTGTAACCTGAAAAATGAACAAAGAAAACAGAACAAAACAACTAGATATAGAGAATAAATTAGGGATTGCCAGAAGGGAGGGTGGTGGGAAAAGAAATATATTAAGTAGATCAATAGGTACAAATTTCCACTTATATAATAAATCATGAAGATGTATAGTGAAATAGCAGAAAAGACTACAACTCAAGATTAAGAAACATCAAAATAACAACTTCATCACAATAATCAATAGTACTATGTAAATCAGGTTAAATTAATTAATCCATTTAATTCCACATTTAGTTCATTTTAACAGACAATTGTGTTTATTGCTTGATGGAAAATAACAAGTCTGTCTTACTTATAGTTTATCTATGCATTCACATAAAATCTTTAAATAAGAGACAATCAGACTGCAGGCAGCCCTCACTATCCCATTTTAGAATGCAATCCTGAATAATTAGTGGGCACCTGGACAAATCACAGACCGGCAAAGATTTCCAATTTAATAAGATTGATATTAATGATCTGTGAATTACACAAATGCCTCTTGAAATAGCAAGTCTGAACTGCCTCTTATATAAGTATGTTCTAACATTAGTGACTGATCTAAGGGCAAATGTATCTGCACATATTTGGCAGATTTTTAAAAAAATACTTTTTTTATTTATCAATTTTTAAATTGAGGTACAATTGACGTGATATTATGTTAGTTTCAGGGATACAACATAATTATTTGATATTTGTATGAATTACCAAATTATCACCACAATAAATTTAGTTAATATCTGTAACCATAGATAGTTACCAAGAAAAGTTTTCTTTTCCTACGATGAAGATTTTTATGACTTACTCTTAGTAAAATTCAATTCAATTCAATTCAAAATTGCATGCACATACATATATATATATATACATATATACATATACATATATACATATATGTACATATACATATATACATATATATACATATGTATACAGACATATATATGTATATAGACATATATACATATATATACATATGTATACATATATATATTTATATACCTTCTATATCCATTTATCCATCAGCAAACACTGTTTTCATATCTTGGCTATAGTAAATAATAGTGCAGTAAACATGTGAATGTATTTCTATTTTTGAATTAAGGATTTTGTTTTCTTTGGGCAAATACCCAGAAATGGAGTTGCTGGATCATATGGTAGTTCTATTTATGTTTTTTAAGGCCCCTCCATGCTGTTATCCATAGTGTCTGCACCAACATACATTCTCACCTACAGTGAAAAAGGGTTTTCTTTTCTCCACTACCTTTCTAAAACTTTTTTTCACACAAGCCATTCTAAACAAGAATGAGACGCTATCTCATTGTGGTTTTGATTTGCATTTCTGTGATGGTAAGTAATGTTGAGAAATGTTTCATGTACCTATTGGTTATCTATATGTCCTCTGGAAAATTGTCTATTCAGATCTTCTGCCTAGTATTTTTAACTTTCTTTTTTTGTTTTGTTTGTTTGATGGAGATGTTTGCAATATCATTTTTATTCAAATTTTATTTAAATTCTAATTAGTTAACATATAGTGTAATATTGGTTTCAGGAGTGGAATTTAGTGATTCATCACTTACATATAACACGCAGTACTCAACACAACACATGCCGTGCTTTAAGTTTCTATTTCAATTACAATTAGTTAATACAGTGTAATAATAGTGTCAGGGGTACACTACAGTGATTCAACAGTTCCATGCAACACCCAGTTCTCATCACAACAAGTGCACTCATTAATCCCCATTACCTATTTAAACTATCACCTCAACCCAGCCTCTCTGGTAGCCATCAGTTTGTTCCCTACAGTTGGGATGCTGTTTTTTTGTTCACATTTCTCTCTTTTTTGTCTCTTTGCTCATTTTTTTTTCTGTTTCTTAATTTCCACATCTGAGTGAAATTATATGGAATTTTTCTTCCTCTGACTGACTTACTCACTTAACATAGTAAACTCTGGCTCCATCCATGTCATTGAAAATGGGAAAATTTCATTTTTTAAGGCTGAGTAATATTCCATTGTGTATATATACCACTTCTTTATCCATTCATCATTTTATGGACACCTGGGCTGTTTCTATAATTTGGTTATTGTAGATAACACTGCTATGAACATCGGGGTACATTTATCCTTTGACAGTAATTTTGTATTCTTTAGGTAAATCCCTAATATTGCAATTGCTGGATTGCTCAGTAGTTCTATTTTTAACTTTTTGAGGAACTTCCATACTGTTTTCCAGAGTGGCTGCACTGGTATGCGTTTCCACCAACAGTGTAAGAGGGTTCCCCTTTCTGCACATCCTCACCAACACCAGTTGTTTCTTGTGTTGTTGAGTTTAGCCATTCTGACAGGTGTGAGGTCATATCTCATTGTAGTATTGATTTGCATTTCCCTGAAGATGAATGATGGTGAGCATCATTTCATGTGCCTTTGGGCATCTGGATGTCGGGGCAAAATGTTTATCATGTCTTCTGCTCATTTTTTAAAATGGATTGTCCATTTTGGGGTTTGGAGTTTGATAAATTATTTATACGTTTTGGATGTTAACCTTTTATCACATATGTCATGTGCAAATATCTTCTCCCACTTTGTAGGTTGCCTTTTAGTTTTGTTGATTGTTTCCTTCGCTGTGCAGAGCTTTTTATTTTAATGTACTCCCAATAGTATGTTTTTTTTTCCTTTTGTTTCCCTTGCTTAGGAGATATATCTAGAAAAAAGTTGCAAGGGCCAATGTCAGAGAGTTACTGTTTTTGTTCTCTTCTAGGATTTTTATGATTTCAGATCTCAAATTTATGTCTTTACTCAGTTTTGTATGGATTTTTGTGTATGGTGTAAGAAAGTGGTCCAGTTTCATTTTTTGCATATTGCTGTCCAGGTTCCCCAAAATTTCTTGAAGACATTGTCTTTTTTTTCCATTGGGTATTCTTTCTTGCTTTATTGGAGATTAGTTGAACATATAGTTGTGTGCCCATTTCTGGAATTTCTATTCTGTTCCATTGATCTATGTGGCTGTTTTTGTACCAGTACCATATTGTATTCATCCCTATAGCTTTGTAATATAACTTGAAGTCTGCAATTGTAATACCTCCAACTTTGCTTTTCTTTTTTCTTTTTTTTTTTTTTTTCAAGATTGCTTTGGCTTTTTGGGATCTTTGTGGTTGTGTACAAATTCTAGGATTGTTGGTTCTAGCTCTGTGAAAAGTCCTGGTGGCATTTTGATAACTATTACATTACATGTGCAGATTGCATTGTGTAGTATAGACATTTTAACAATATTTGTTTTTCAAATTCATGAGCATGGAATGTTTTTCCATGTCTATGTGTCATATTCAATTTCTTTCATCAACGTTTTACAGTTTTCAGAGTACAGGTCTTTCACCTCTTTGGTTGGGTTTGTTCCTATGTGTTTTATTTCTTTTGGTGTCATTGTAAGTGGGTTTGATTCCCTGATTACTTTTTCTGCTGCTTCAGGAATGGTGTATAGAAATGCAACAGATTTCTTTACAATTGATTTTGTATACTCTGACCACTGAATTCACTTACCAGTTCTAGAAGTTTTTTGGTGGAGTCTTTCAGGTTATCTATATCGAGTATAATGTCATCTGCAAATAGTGGAAGTTTGACTTCTTCTTTACTGATTTGGATGATTTTTTTTTCCTTTGGTTTGTCTGATTGTTGTAACTAGGACTTCTAGTGTTATGGTAAATAAAAGTGGTGAGACTGGAAATCCCTGTCTTGTTCCTGACCTAAAAGAGAAATCTCTAAGTTTTTCCCCATTAAGGATGATATTAGCTCTGCATTTTTCATATATGGACTTTGTAATGTTAAGGTATGTTCCCTCTATATATTGATATTATCAATTAGCTCCTTTATCTTTGTTTTTAATTGTTTTATGTATTTGGATGCTTCCATTTTGGGTGCGTAAATATTTATAATCTTTACATCTTCTTGTTGGGTTTTCCCCTCTATTGTTACATAGTCCCCACTTTGGTCTCTTGTTAAAGTCTTTGTCTTAAAGTCTAGTTTGTCTGATATAAGTGTTGTTAATCTGGCTTTCTTTTGGCATCCATTTGCATGATAAATGGTTCTCCATCCCCTCCCTTTAAATCTATAGGTGTCTTTAGGTAAAAAAAAAAAAAAATGAGTTTCTTGTAGGCAGCATATAGATGGGTCTTGTTATTTTATCCATACTGTCACCCTATGTGTTTTGATTAGAGCATTTAATCCATTTATATTCACGTCAATTATTGAAGAATATGTATTTAGTGGATTTTATTATTTATTTTGCTGTTGTTTCTGGATATTTTCTCTGATCTTTTCTTATCTTTGTCACTTTTGGTCTCTCCTTTACACTCCAAGTGTACCCTTTAATATTTCTTGCAGGGCTAGCTTAGTGGTCATGGACTTGTTTAGACTTTGTCTGGGACACTCTTTATCACTTCTTGTATTCTGACTGATAGCCTTGCTAGACAATTATTGGCTACATATTTTTCACATTCAGTCCTTTGAATATATCATGCAACGTTTAAGACCAATAGGTGTTAAATCTTTGAATGTTGGTGGAATTCATCACTGAAACTGTCTGGTCTTGGACTTTTGTTTGTTGAGATTTTTATTATTATTTATTTGATATCTACTAGAAATTAGCCTCTTCACATTGTATATTTCTTCAGGATTTAGTCTTGAAATATTGTGTTTCAAAGAATTTATCCATTTCTTCCAGGTTGTCCAATGTGTTGGCCTATAATTGTTTATAACAGCTTCTTATGATCCTCCTTATTTCTATGGTATAATTTGTAACTTCTCTTTCATTTCTTAATTTTATGTATTTGAGCTGTCTTTCTTTTTATCTTGGTGTCTTGCTAAAGGTATGTCCTTTTTTTTTTATCTTTCAAAGAACCAGCTTTTAGTTTCATCAACCTTTTCTATAACATTTTAATATCTTATTTATTTCTGCTCTGATTGTTATTATGTCCTTTTTTATAGTAACTTTGAGTTTTCTTTTTTCTTTGTTTTCTAAGTGTAATTTTTTTTTTTTGAGATTTTTTGTTTCTTGAGGTAGGCTTGTATTGCTATGAACTTCTCTCTTAGAACAACTATTGCTGCATCCAATAGTATTTGGTGTGTCATATTTCTCTTTTCATTTCTCTCTGGCATTTTTTGATTTATCCTTTGGTTTTTCTTGTAATTGATTTCTAGTTTTGTTGGATGTAATTTCAATTTTCTTGGATTTATTGAGATTCATTTGGGCCTCACACTGATATATCCTGGAGAGTGTTTCATGTGCACATAAGAAGAATGTGAATTCTGCTGCTTTTGGGTGGAACGTTCAGTACATGTCAATTGATTCCATCTGGTATAATGTGTCATTTAAGGCCAATATTTCCTTATTAATTTTCTGTCTGTATTATTTGTCCATCGATGTAAGTGGTGTGTGTGTTGAAGCTACCTACGATTACTGTACTTCTGTCAATTTCTCTCTATAGGTTTTATAATGTTATCCTTACATATTTTGGTGCTTTATTTTGGGGATATATGTATTTATAAATGCTACATGTTCTTGCTGAATTGACATCTTTATCATTATGTAATATGGTCTTTGTTTTGAAGTCTATTTTGTCTGATACATGCATAGCTATGACAGTTTTCTTCTAATTTTCATTTGCATGAAATGTCTTTTCCAATCCCTTAGCTTTAAGTCTGTGTGTGTCCTTACTTCTGAAGTGAATCTCATAGGTAGCATAAAAATAAGATTTATATATATATAATAAATATAAATTTATATAAATTTATATAATATATATATATATATAAAGGCCAGTTTTAAGCTGATAGGAGCTTAAATTTGTACACATTTTAAAACTATATTTTTCCTCCTTCCCCTATTGATATTTTTGAAATCATATTTTACATCCTTTTATTTTAGTATTCCTTAACTAGTTATGGTGGTTTAAGTTAATTTTATTACGAGTATTGTCTTTTAACCTTCATACTTGCTTTGTAAGCAATCCACTATCTTTACTATATAGTTACATTTTTTAGTGAGATTTTAAATTTTGTATGTTTTATTGCTATTAGTGCCATTTTTTTTAAACAACTTAACATCTCTTGTAAGTCCAGACTACTATGATTAATTCCTTTAGATTATTTTTTCTGTAAAGCTCTTAATCTCCCCATTTCTTAAGGACAACCTTGCTTGGTAAAGAATTTTTGGTTGGAAGTTTTTTTTTTTTTTGTTTTGTTTTTTTTCTTTGCAGCACTTTGAATATGTCATAACATTCCTTGTGGCCTGCAAAATTTCTTCGGAAGAATCTGTTGATAGTCTTATGGAATTTTCATTGTGTATAAGAATTTGTTTTTCTCTTGCTGCTTTTAAGATCTTCTTTTTATCTTTAACTTTTATCATTTTATTTATAATGTCTTGGTGTGAATTTCTTTGGGCTCACCTTATTTGGAAATCTCTGGACTTCTTGGACCTGGATATGTATTTTTTCTCCTCAGATTAAGAATACTTTCAGTTATTATTTATTTAAATATTTTTTTCTGGCCCATTCTTTCCATCTCTCCTCATTCTTGGACCCCTATAATGCAAATATTATTTTTCTTGATATTATCCCAAAGGTCCCATAGATACTTTCACATTTTCAATACTTCTTTCTTTTTTTCTGCTCTTTCTGTGTGTTTCATTCCTTTGTCTTCCAGCACACTAACTCATTCTTCATCAAGTCTGCTATTGATTCTCTCTAGTGTATTTTTCAGTTTAGTTTTTATATTCTTCAGTTCTGTAACTTGCATTTGATACATTATTATATTTTCTAGCTCTTTCTTGAAGTTCTCACTGTACTCATGTATTCTTCTCCTGACTTTGGTGAACATCTTTATGACCACTACTTTGAACTCTTTGTCAGGTTGAATGCTTATCTCTGTTTCATTAAGGACTTTTTCTGAGGTGTTGTCTTGTTCTTTTGTTTGGATCATGTTCCTTGGTATTCTTATTTTGTGGTACTATGCAAGGAGTAATCCACACTGAAAGATCTTCAGAATAGAGGCTCTTTCATCAACTGTCTAAAGCTAGTGCTTAATTCTTCACTAGGGAATAATAACAATTTTGTACCACAATGCAGCCGAATATATATATATATATATATATATATATATATATATATACATACATACACATACATACATCTTCAAATAATTTAATCATTGTATGAAATTGACAGTTTTCATGTGCAGATAAAAATATACTAGCAATAAATTATTTAGGTAAAAAGAAGAAAGTCAGTCTTTTAAATTTTTTTAAATGTTTATTTATTTTTTATAAACAGTTTTTTTTAACGTTTATTTATTTTTGAGACAGAGAGAGACAGAGCATGAACAGGGGAGGGGCAGAGAGAGAGGGAGACACAGAATCGGAAACAGGCTCCAGGCTCTGAGCTGTCAGCACAGAGCCCGACGCGGGGCTCGAACTCACGGACCGCGAGATCGTGACCTGAGCCGAAGTCGGCCGCTTATCCGACTGAGCCACCCAGGCGCCCCAAATGTTTATTTATTTTTGAGAGAGAGAGACAGACAGAGAGAGACAGACAGACAGAGAGAGACAGAGAGAGAGAGAGAATGAGCAGAGAAGGGGCAGCGAGAGAGGGAGACACAGACTTCAAAGCAGGCTCCAGCCTCTGAGCTGTCAGCACAGAGCCTGACGCGGGGCTCGAAGTCACAAACTATGAGATTATGACCTAAGCCAAAGTCATACACTTAACTGACTGAGCCATCCAGGCACCCCAAAGTTGGTCTTGATTATAAAAGAATGCAATAGAGTTTTCTCTAATTTTCATTGTTCAAAAGAATCTTCTTATGTCCTGATACCATGCAATTATAGGCTTCATTTCAGTTGGAAGGAAATATATATTGCCTGCAAAAGCACTAATTATTCTACATGGAAAAATATTTCGTCTCAGAAACAAAGTATCATACTTTAAGCTAATGTTATTTTTCTTTCTTTATTTGGTCACTTTAGTTTGGTGTGAAATCACTATTTCCAATTGTTTTCCTAATATTTTAAACAATCTATTTTTTTATTTACAGCTTAATTGCAATTGTCATTCTAAGTAAAAAAGTGGGAAAATTATTTTTTCTCCCCATTCACCTTCTTTCTCCTCTTCCTCTATTTTTCTCACCCTTTTTCTCCTCTTTTA
Source organism: Neofelis nebulosa (assembly GCF_028018385.1). Taxonomy (NCBI): domain Eukaryota; kingdom Metazoa; phylum Chordata; class Mammalia; order Carnivora; family Felidae; genus Neofelis; species Neofelis nebulosa. Next base: position 73,924,481 of record NC_080800.1, read on the forward strand.
TCCTCTTTCTCTTTCCTTTATCTCTCCTCCTTCTTCTACTTCATATCTTTTGTTTCATTATTGTTATTACTGCAATTTTTAAAGATACAGGGTTTTATTTTTAGTATGTACAAGGCTCTGGGTGCGATATTGAGAATTTTATGTATATTATCATCCTTATTCCTTAACACAGTCTCATTAACTAAGTCCATTTGGTAAATATTGTTCCAATTTTAAACTGAAGGGAAGTGAGCTACAGACACAGTAAATACATTGTGGAGATAGTCAATAAAATCAATGCAGCTGCACAGGTTTTCAGATGAGCTCAGTTTATCAGAGCTTGATTTTTAAATATTTTTGAAGCAAAACTGTAGGCAGATTTTATGAACTAATGTTTCTCTTACAAAGTATTTGTAAGCATTAATAGTAGAAACAACTAACATATGTTGAGTAGTTACTAGTTATCAGATACTAGGTTAACTTCTTCCCCTGTTATTACACGTAAATATTCAGGAACTTACACAAAGTCACACAGCTAACAACCGGTAAAAATATTAACCTAGAAATTCTGAGCTTAAATATCAATCATGGTAAGATGACTTTTAATAATTGTGTGGTCTCATTTTCTGTAGGTTTTGTGTGTGTGTGTGTGGGGGGGTGACACACAACGTTACATTAGTTTCATGCATAAAATGTAATGAATTTTCTGTTGTTTTAATACTAGTATCTGGAAAAATTAAAATGTGTTTATATTTTTGACTATAAAGAACATTGATGTCTTCATTCTGGAAATTTCTTCAGATCTTCATTCTGGAAATGATAAGATTAAATATTGAATTAGAAAAAAATATTTTTCTTGAGAATACAAGTTGATATAGAATACTTCTCAACAGACTGTAAAAGCATACCTATGAGAAACTCAAAAATTTATCTGTTTTGCCTCCTATCAAGAATATAACCCTGGTTTAATTACTAACTCCTAGGAACTAAAATTCTTGCCTCTGGAAGTTCTGGATTTCTTTCTGTGGTAAAAAAAAAAATTGAGATTGGGCTTAAATTTCTTATGGTTCTATACTTTCAGGGTTATATAACCCTCTAGGACTTGAGAGAGAGCACAATGAGATGGACTGATTGTTAGTAGTAACAATTTATGCTAACCTTCACTAGCACACTTCATGGATCATTTGAGTTAATATTCAAAATCTAGGCTTCCAAAACAAAAAGAGATTTATACAGGATTAAGTGGCCAGAAAGAAAATGTGATATACATTCCACTGTTCTATTTCATACTCCTCTGTCCAAGGGTAGGATGTTTCATATGGCATATATCTGCCAAAAATCAAAATGTGGCAGGTGCTGTTTTGTATTTACCTTGATCCCTTGCCATTGCTGAATTATTGCACTAAATATGTAAGGTAAGGCATGCGAGAGTGGAGAAAATTTTGAGTTAGAGACTTTTACATTACTGACAGCCAGCAAGTCAGATGGCCTTGATTCTTTGTCTTTGAATTTAAGACTTTATGCCTTCAATCCCTTGCTTCTTGAAAACAGAGTTAGAAGAGTCTTAAATTAGTGAGCTTCTTACCTGGGTCATGAACAAGAATGGGGGAACAGTTAGACTTAATTCATATGTAATCCTTTACTAGAAAACCTCTGACTTTCTACCATTACATTTTTGGTATTCACCTTCCTTTCCCCCCCCCAAAAAAAAACATTAAAATTACACTATACATACTTACTTGGCATAGCTCCATTTGACTATCACTACATGTGTCAGCAAGAAGCTCTCTTGATTTATCCTAGCCTGATTCCTATACATATTCATTAGGACAAGAAAATTTAATGCTGTACAAAAACATCTTTAAAAACAAATGAAGTTGGGAAGGAGGAACAGTTAGATTTTATTGCACCATTCAGCTTTTCAAAGGATTCGTTCACACTATATGGAACTTATAATAAAAATGACAATAATAAACAATCTCATTCACACTCCTTTCCAGTATTACTCAGAATACTTCTCCCATAATCCAACAATAATATAGGCATAAAATTCAAAAATCAATGCACTGAGTAAAAAAATTTAAACTACCGAGTAAAATGGTATCAATTTATTTCAGAACCCATCACGTTGAAAGTCATGGTCTTCAATTGTTAGAGCCAGACACCAATGAGAGGAAACGGTTTTGCAGTCCAAACACTTGACTTCAAATTTTAAGAGCCAAAGACTGAAACATTCAGATAATAAAATCTATAATATAATAGCCAAATGGGTAGGAATGTAAGATGATATGAAAATCATGTTTCTATTACTTTATAAGGATGAATAAATGGAGGCTTCGAGAAAATTGGGAAAGGAAAAAAAAATCTAAACTTGGTGGGACAGTCAGATACTACTCTCTGGCGCACTCCTTAGGTTGAAATCTGAGTGGGCCAAGAGGATAGAATCACCAGCCAGATAGGCTTCTTACATTCAAAGCAACAAGATGTTTGTCTCTCATATTACAACAACTCTGTGAATAAAAAATAGCTTTTCAGGGTTATTGCATTAATTTGGGACATCACTGAGTTGTATGAAAGGGTAATATAGTGACTTAGCAAAATATGATACAGAAACAAATATGTTTCTGTATCAAGAAATCCAAAAAAGAAAAAAGCAGTCCAGGACTGGTTGCAGCAGCTCCAAAAGGTCACCAAAGTCCCAGAAGTCTTCTATCTGGTGGTATTACCATTCTTAGCACATGCATTTTATCCTCATGATCATATGATGGCAATAAGTTTGTCACCACATTATAGGTGGCAATAAGAAAGTAAGTGGGAAGACTTGCATCAGGAAACAAAATGACCAAAGTCCAGTTTTCCAGAAGTCAACACTAATATAGTTTGTTTTAAGTAGGCTACGCACCCAATGTGGGGCTTGAACTCATGACCCTGAGATCAAGAGTCACATGCTGTACTCACTGAGCCAGTCAGGCACCCCTGAGACAGAGGGTTTTAATTTCATTATATTTATTTAGGGAACAACACCTGTGCAAGGGAAGAGGAAGAAGCAGGATTGGGTTCAGGGATGTCAGATGAAATATAGGTTATATAAAGATTTGGCCAAGCCAGTGAGACCCCTGGAATGTTTATAGTCATCAGAGTTTTCCCACACTGAGCTAAATTAGCCAACAGTTGATAAGTCATTGGTTGTGGACTTTCCCAGGAAGGGTAGGTCCTTGGACAAAGCAACTCTCTGAAGACACAAACTATGAAATCTAGCAGGTAGAAACTGGCTGTTGGCAGCTGGAGCAATAATTGCTTCCTCAAATGGAATCTGAATGATGCATCTCTATGTCTGCTACAGTCCTCCCTTGGCCTACTTGGACCTATTTCTTCATATCCATTCGAGAAAGAGTATCTTGGGACTCTTGTGATCCTTTCTTCTTAGGATAAACTTATAAGGAAAAGTTAATGGGACAAATTTCAGCTTTCAACAAGTTTCAAGTCCACAATTGATTCTCATTGTCTTTATCTGCAACTGCCCATTTTATTTTTTAAAATTTTTATTTAAATTCCAGTTAGTTAACATACAGTATAGTATAAGTTTCAGGTGTAAAATATAATGATTCAACACTTCCATACAACACCTGGTGATCATCACAGCAGGTGGACTCCTTAATCCCCATCACCTATTAACACATCCCTGACCTTTCTCCCCTCAGGTAACCATACATCATTCTCTATAGTTAAGAGTCTGTTTCCTGGTTTTCCCCACCCTCTCTCTTTTTCACCATTTGCTTATTTGTTATGTTTCTAATATTTCACATATGAATGAAATCATACTGTATTTGTCTTTCTGACTGATTTATTTCTCTTAGCATAATACTCTCTAGCTTTATCCATGTTATTCCAAATATGCCATTATCCATTTCAGATTCCCTTTAGCTTCATATAACACTTATACTGGCCTCAGTGGCTTATCTCATGGCATGATTCAGACATTTATTCCTCGGGGATATACACTTCTTGTTGTCAGACCTTTCTCAGGCTGGGATTGCTCCATTTGTCCATTCATTGTCACAATTTGGTAAGGGAGTATAAAAGAAGCGCCTAAGTGGAAAACCTGTATATTGCAAATACTTCTTCCTGTCTCCATTATTAACATTAATGCTATATTTTCCTAATAATCAAAGTAAACTATCCCTGCCAAATTATTGACTCCCTTGTATGATAGTCACTGAACACAAGGAATTTAATATGATTAGGTGAGAGCTGTAGTTATAATTCAATGGCATTATTTCTGTGCCCCTTGAGAAAAGTGCCCCATTTGGGGACCAGGATCTCTAACCTTATAGAACCTAGAGTTGTGGGTATTTAAGAGGCAAAATTCCTAAGTTTTTCAGGAGTGGTGGAAAATATGACCATTCTCCTTCATCCCTTGGTGTTTGAACTCAAGTATTCTTCCTATTGGGAATACAGTATTCTATAAAAGTCTTTCATTACATGTGTACACTAAATCTTGGAGGATGGCTTTGTATTCTTTTTGAGGACTTTCATAATTATCATCTCAACTCCATTTTAACTTTCTATCAGACCAGCCAATACCTTTGGGATATAGGATACAAACAGTGGATCACATGGTCTTGCACCCACTCCCATTTCTCCTTTGCTAAAAAGTTCATTCCTTGATTTGACTCTGTTATGTGGGCTATCATGCTAACAAATCAAACCCCGCATAAGCCTTGAAATAGTGATTTTAACTGAGGCCCTGTGGAAAAGAAGGACAAATTCATATCTGGAATATGTGCCTATATCTCAGACAAAAACTTCTGGCCCTTTCAGGATAGAAGGAGACTACTGTAGTCAATTTGGCATAAGTGACCAATTGGTCTGTTTGAGGAATGATGACAATCTGAGGCCTCAGTGTTGATCTCTCTAACCAACAGGTTAGGTATTCAGAGAAAATGTTAATTATATCAGCCTTAAGTGGAAGTCCATTCTGTTAAACCCATAAATAGCCATCTCTCTTTCTCATGCTCACTCTGTTCATGTGTCTAGACTTCTAACAGTTGACTATCCAATGGCAAAGGCTAACTAATGTCAACTGGCTACATCATTCTGTCTACTTGGTGATTCAGTGCCACTTCCATGGTGATTAACTCTGTTGGGCATTAGCATATTATAAAAAGATCATACTTTGTGCCCAATCCCATGAGTCAATCCACAAATTTCTACTCCAGACCTCTTTGATTCCATTGCTAATATCTTTCCCTTAGAAACCCATAAGCAGCCAACCAGGCCATTAACCACTTCTCATGAGTTTATATGTATTACAAAGTCAGACTGCTGTAACACCACATCCATCTCCCAAACATTTGCCCTTTAAGAAATGTTCCCCTTAAGGTGCTCACCAGCACCATCTCCCTCGCCCATCCCCCAGCCAAAATCCCAAAGGGAACCGGTTCCTGCCAGGGAACCGCACTGGGATCCACTGTGCACTGAATGCTGTGCTTCTGTGGATCCATCTCTCCAGTGGGTCTGACTCCCTCCCTGTGCAGCAGGGCCTCTCCTGAAGCGGATCATGGAAGGATAAGTGAGCTGAGCCTGCCCATCCCACCCCCGTGCACCTTGGCAATCCACCCCAGCTAATACACCAGATCCCCAGCACCACAAGCCTGGCAATGTGCAAGTAGCCCAGATGGGCCACGCCACCCCACAGTGAATCCTGCCCCTAGGATAGGGGAAGAGAAAGTACACACCAGTCTGACTGTGGCCCCAGTGGTGGGCTGGGGGCAGACAACAGGTCTGACTGTGGCCCCGCCCACCAACGCAAGTTATTCAAGGCAGCACAGGGGAAGTGCCCTGCAGTTCTGCACCAATCCATGGACTATCCAAAACGACGAAACAGAAGAATTCCCCTCAAAAAAACCTCCAGGAAATAACGACCGCTAACGAACTGATCAAAAAGGATTTAAACAATACAACAGAAAGTGAATTTAGAATAATAGTCATAAAATTAATCGCTGGGCTTGAAAACAGTATAAAGGACAGCAGAGAATCTATTGCTACAGAGATCAAGGGACTCAGGAACAGCCAGGAGGAGCTAAAACATGATATTAATGAGCTGCAAAATAAAATGGAGATGACCACAGCTCAGATTGAAGAGACAGAGGAGAGAATAGGTGAACTAGAAGATAAAGTTATGGAAAGAAGAAGCTGAGAAAAAGAGAGATAAAAAAATCCAGGAGTATGAGGGAAAAATTAGAGAACTAAGTGATGCACTAAAGAGAAATAATCTACCCATAATTGGTATTCCAGAAGAGGAGAGAGAGGGAAAAGTGCTGAAGGTGTAGTTGAAGAAATAATAGCTGAGAACTTCCCGGAACTGGGGAAGGAAAAAGGCATTGAAATCCAAGGGGCACAGAGAACTCCCTTCAGATGTAACTTGAATTGATCTTCTGCACGACATATCATAGGGAAACTGGCAAAATACAAGGATAAAGAGAAAATTCTGAAAGCAGCTAAACGTGCTGTAACATATAAAGGGAGACCTATAAGACTCGTGACAGATCTCTCTACTGAAACTTGGCAGGCCAAAAAGGAATGGCAGGAAATCTTCAATGTGGTGAACAGAAAAATACACAGCCGAAAATCCTTTATCCAGCAAGTCTGTCATTTAGAATAGAAAGAGCGATAAAGGTCTTCCCAAACAAACAAAAACTCAAGGAATTCATCACCACTAAACCAGCCCTACAAGAGATCCTAAGGGGGATCCTGTGAGACAAAGTACCAGAGACATCGCGATAAGCATGAAACCAACAAACATCACAAGGACTCTAAACCCATATCTTTCTATAATAACACTGAACGTAAATGGACTAAATGTGCCAACCAAAAGACATAGGGTATCAGAATGGATAAAAAAACAAGACCCATCTATTTGCTGTCTACAAGAGACTCATTTTAGACCTGAGGACACCTTCAAATTGAAAGTGAGGGGATGGAGAACTATTTATCATGCCACTGGAAGTCAAAAGAAAGCTGGAGTAGCCACACTTATATCAGAAAAACTAGACTTTAAATTAAAGGCTGTAACAAGAGATGAAGAAGGGCATTATATAATAATTACAGGGTCTATCCATCAAGAAGAAATAACAATTATAAATGTCCATGTGCCAAATACGGGAGCCCCCAAATATATAAAACAATTACTCACACACATAAGCAACCTTATTGATAAGAATGTGGTAATTGCAGGGGACTTTAACACTCCACTTACAGAAATGGATAGATCATCTAGACACACGGTCAATAAAGAAACAAGGGCCCTGAATGATACATTGGATCAGATGGACTTGACAGATATATTTAGAACTCTGCCTCCCAAAGCAACAGAATATACTTTCTTCTCGAGTGCACATGGAACATTCTCCAACATAGGTCACATACTGGGTCACAAAACAGCCCTTCACAAGTATACAAGAATTGAGATCATACCATGCATACATTCAGACCACAATGCTATGAAGCTTGAAATCAATCACAGGAAAATGTCTGGAAAACATCCAAAAGCATGGACGTTAAATACCACCCTACTAAAGAATGAATGGGTCAACCAGGTAATTAGAGAAGAAATTAAAAAATATATGGAAACAAACGAAAATGAAAAGACAACAATCCAAATGCTTTGGGACGCAGCGAAGGCAGTCCTGAGAGGAAAATACATTGCAATCCAGGCCTATCTCAAGAAACAAGAAAAATCCCAAATACAAAATCTAACAGCACACCTAATGGAACTAGAAGCAGAGCAGCAAAGGCAGCCTAAACCCAGCAGAAGAAGAGAAATCATAAAGATCAGAGCAGAAATAAACAATATAGAATCTAAAAAAACTGTAGAGCAGATCAACGAAACCAAGAGTTGGTTTTTTGAAAAAATAAACAAAATTGACAAACCTCTAGCCAGGCTTCTCAAACAGAAAAGGGAGATGACCCAAATAGATAAAATCATGAATGAAAATGGAATTATTACAACCAATCCCTCAGAAATACAAGCAATTCTCAGGGAATACTATGAAACATTATATGCCAACAAACTGGACAACCTGGAAGAAATGGACAAATTCCTAAACACCCACACTCTTCCAAAATTCAATCAGGAGGAAATATAAAGCTTGAACAGACCCATAACCAGCGAAGAAATTGAATTAGTCATCAAACATCTCCCAACAAATAAGAGTCCAGGACCAGACGGCTTCCCTGGGGAATTCTACCAGACGTTTAAAGCAGAGATAATACCTATCCTTCTCAAGCTATTCCAAAAAATTGAAAAGGAAGGAAAACTTCCAGACTCATTCTATGAAGCCAGTATTACTTTGATTCCTAAACCAGACAGAGACCCACTAAAAAAAAGAGAACTACAGGCCAATATCCCTGATGAATATGGATGCAAATATTCTCAATAAGATACTAGCAAATCGAATTCAACAGCATATAGAAAGAATTATTCACCATGATCAAGTGGGATTCATTCCTGGACTGCAGCGCTGGTTCAGCATTCGCAAATCAATCAACGTGATACATCACATGAATAAAAGAAAAGATAAGAACCATATGATCCTGTCAATCGATGCAGAAAAGGCCTTTGACAAAATTCAGCAGCGTTTCTTAATAAAAACCCTCGAGAAAGTCGGGGTAGAAGGAACATGCTTAAACATCATAAAAGCCATCTATGAAAAGCCCACAGCTAATATCATCCTCAATGGGGAAAAACTGAGAGTTTTCCCCCTGAGATCAGGAACATGACAGGGATGTCCACTCTCACTGCTTTTGTTTACCATAGTGTTGGAAGTTCTAGCATCAGCAATCAGACAACAAAAGGAAATCCAAGGCATCAAAATCGGCAAAGGTGAAGTCAAGCTTTCACTTTTTGCAGACGACATGATATCATACATGGAAATTCCGACAGACTCCACCAATAGTCTGCTAGAACTGATACATGAATTCAGCAAAGTTGCAGGTTACAAAATCAATGTACAGATATCAGTTGCATTCTTAGACACGAACAATGAAGCAACAGAAAGACAAATAAATAAACTGATCCCATTGACAATTGCACCAAAAAGCATAAAATACCTGGGAATAAATCTAACCAAAAATGTAAAAGATCTGAATGCTGAAAACTATAGAAAGCTTATGAAGGAAATTGAACAAGATGCAAAGAAATGGAAAAAAACATTCCGTGCTCCGGGATTGGAAAAATAAATATTGTTAAAATATCAATACTACCCAAAGCTACCCTACAAATTCAATGCAATCCCAATCAAAATTGCACCAGCATTCTTCTCAAAGCTAGAGCAAGCAATCCTAAAATTCATATGAAACCACAAAAGGCCCCGAATAGCCAAAGTAATTTTGAAGAAGAAGACCAAAGCAGGAGGCATCACAATCCCAGACTTTAGCCTCTACTCCAAAGCTGTAATCATCAAGACAGCATGGTATTGGCACAAAAACAGACACATAGACCAATGGAATAGAATAGAAACCCCAGAACTAGACCCACAGACGTATGGCCAACTCATCTTTGACAAAGCAGGAAAGAACATCCAATGGAAAAAAGACAGTCTCTTTAACGAATGGTGCTGGGAGAACTGGACAGCAACATTCAGAAGAATGAAACTAGACCACTTTCTTACACCATTCACAAAAATTAACTCAAAATGGATAAAGGACTTGAATGTTAGACAGGAAACCATCAAAACCTTAGAGGAGAAAGCAGGAAAAGACCTTTCTGACCTCAGCCATAGCAATCTCTTACTTGACACATCCCCAAAGGCAAGGGAATTAAAAGCAAAAATGAACTATTTCGACCTCATGAAGATAGAAAGCTTCTGCACTGCAAAGGAAACAATCAATAAAACTAAAAGGCAACCAACGGAATGGGAAAAGATATTTGCAAATGACATATCGGACAAAGGGCTAGTATCCAAAATCTATAAAGAGCTCACCAAACTCCACACCCAAAAAACAAATAATCCAGTGAAGAAATGGGCAGAATACATGAATAGACACTTCTCTAAAGAAGACATCCAGATGGCCAACAGACACATGAAAAGATGCTCAACATCCCTCCTCATCAGAGAAATACAAATCAAAACCACACTCAGATATCACCTCATGCCAGTCATAGTGGCTAAAATGAACAAATCAGGAGACTATAGATGCTGGAGAGGATGTGGAGAAATGGGAACCCTCTTGCGCTGTTGGTGGGAATGCAAACTGGTGCAGCCACTCTGGAAAGCAGTGTGGATCTTCCTCAGAAAATTAAAAATAGACCTACCCTATGACCCAGCAGTGGCACTGCTAGGAATTTTTCCAAGGGATACAGGAGTACTGATGCATAGGGGCACTTGTACCCCAATGTTTATAGCAGCACTCTCAACAATAGCCAAATTGTGGAAAAAGCCTAAATGTCCATCAACTGATGAATGGATAAAGAAATTGTAGTGTGTATATACACAATGGAGTACTACGTGGCAATGAGAAAGAATGAAATATGGCCCTTTGTAGCAACGTGGATGGAACTGGAGAATGTGATGCTAAGTGAAATAAACCATACAGAGAAAGACCGATACCATATGTTTTCACTCTTATGTGGATCCTGAGAAACTTAATAGAAACCCATGGGGGAGGGGAAGGAAAAAGAAAAAAAGAAAAAAAAGAGGTTAGAGTGGGAGAGAGAGCCAAAGCATAAGAGACTCTTCAAAACTGAGAACAAACTAAGGGTTGATGGGGGGTGGGAGGGAGGGTAGGGTACGTGATGGGTATTGAAGAAGGCATCTTTTGGGATGAGCACTGGGTGTTGTATGGAAACTAATTTGACAACAAATATCATATACACAAAAAGGAAATGTTCCCTTTGTCATTTTTCAAGAACACTTCTCAGTAAGTTTGTGGTGCAATGCTGCTCATTTTCGGCTTGTACCCACATGCCAAACCAATGACATATAGAAAAATTAATACCTTGATTTTTTTTCTTTCATAATTTGATCATATGTAATTCCTAATATACTATAGAACCTTAGAATAATAGTTTTGGATAGGGTAAGAATCTGTGCTCCTTGTTTATGTAGCCTAATTATTCCCTCTAGTCTTCCTTGTGTTCATTCCTAAGTTTATTATTCCCATCTTATGATAACTTGTTTTTAGGCCTGTATGACCTTATGATTGGTGACTCTGACAGAACCTAGCTCATGAGAGGCAGTCCCATATGCAAGGTTATTTGATGTTCCATTTTTAGGATCTCCATCTCTATGATGTCCCAGTAGCACACTAGGATCTTTTATCAAAAGACACATGTCTCCTAAAATGTAATTATTCTGTGGATGGGATGGACTTTCAACAGAATCCTATGGGCCTCCATTGTGATTATTCCATTGGGCTTGATATAATTTCCAGTTGGTAACTTTTTTCCTTTTCTTATCTCTTAAAATTCTAATACTGTTGGACACACCAGATAGTATGCCCAAACAACAGAGTTGCTTGTACAACCTCAACCTGCTATAGAGCATTTTTCTGTTCTTGGCCCTACTCAAAGGTGGAAGTTTTCCATGTCAAGCAACATATAGGCCAGAATCGTATTTCTAGGCACAGAATGTCTTGCTTCAAGAACCCAAAAAGACATACTAAATGATATACTTTAAAAAAATACAATGTTTATTTTTGAGAGAGAGAGACAGAGAAAGAGAGGGAGAGAGAGAGAAAGAGCATGAGCAGGGAAGGGGCAGAGAGAGGGAGAAACAGAATGTGAAGTAGGCTTTGGGCTCCTAGCTGTCAGCACAGAGCCCAACATGGAGCTGAAACTCATGGACTGAGAGATCATGACCTGAGCCGAAGTTGGATGCTTAAATGACTGAGCTACCCAGGCGCCCTCACGTGCTATACTTTTTATTTGTGACAGCAGTTAAAAGATGCAATAGTTTTTTCTTGTGCTTTGGAGGATTTGACAGAAAAGTTGTAACTGTAGGTTGTCGTCAGTTATGATCAGAAAAGAAAATGTATTCACCAAATCAATTACTTATAAGCATGTACTAAAGCCATGTTGATTTACTCTAGTAAAACTAGAATATCCACCACAGCTCTTATAATGGGGCCACTACTTGGTTGATTTTTTTTTCAAGGTTCTACTGTCATTGTCTAGAATCTACCTGATTTCTGTAAGAATCAGTCTGGGAAATTAAAGGGATATATAATTCCTGCATCTTTAGATGAGCAGTTGACAAACATTTTCTATTAACATTTTCAGCATTGTGAGCCAAGGAGTCTCTTGACAACTATACAATCTGGTTATGGTAAGATGAAAGCAGTTGTTTATTTACTACCTAGCTCCCAAATTCCATTATTCTTATAACAGGGATTCGTGAGCATAGAGTCTCAGGGTCTCAGTGTCACTTGGGACCCTATGACTAACAGTCCCTGAAATGTCTGGGTATTCCCCTTTCCTCAGTGTATAGTGACATGAGTAGTGATCATAGCTCACTTTGGAGAAATATTGGGAGAATCATTGTGTATACTTGTCATAATGTTAGAAGCCTCTACCTCCTGGGGTTCCAGCCTCCTCCTTAGTTATTGAATACTACATCTAAAAATGGTCTCAAGTCCAGAAAATGGGCAAGGGATAAAGACCATTTTATTGGACTGACTGCTCTCAGGTTACTGTCATCCATCTTTGATTTTATTCTGATGGTAAAAGCTAAGTAGTACCCTAGTTGCCTGACCATCTCTTTTGTCCTCAGGATTGCCATATTCTATTTGCTATATCCATAATTCTCTGTGGTCAAGACACCTTTGTTTCCACTCTATAGCATTCATTACAACAATCGCATCTACCTGGTTCTAGCCCCCTGCTCTCTATTGTTTTGACTTCCAATCATCCTCATTGCTCTTGGTGAGCCTGGTTCAGTAGCATTTTCTTCTTCTTTGAGCCTTGACTTTAGAGGAGAGCCATCACTGAATTTTTTAGTAATTCTAGTGCTCCTCTCACCTTACAGCCTAGATGAATGGTGTGTTGTCTGGTTCTTTCGGTGAAACATAATCATCTGGTTCATTTTGAAACTTTAAATAGTATATCCACTTCAGCACACCAATATCTCTGAACCTTTCAATCCCTTCCTCCAATACTTGAAATGGAAGTACTGGCATGTGAAATTCATTTAGTGATGGTCATTAATTTTTCCATGCTTCACTACTAGAAACCACTCTGATGGCAAATTCACAGGATCTTGGGATCTTTTCAAGGATGTTAAATTTTTTATCTAAGGAGATTGTTCCCATACTAATTAATAATCTTTTATCCAATATATCGTTCTAGCCCCCTTGAGCAAGTACCCTGAACACCCTTTGAAACAAGAATTCCTCATGCTCTGCTGATATATGCTGACTAGGTCTTACAGCTCCTTTTGGGATATCATCCCTTTCTTTCCTCTTCAGGTGTAACATAACTCTAATTGTGTTACACTGCAAATCAACCTTAGTTCTTAACCTAGCAGCTATGAGGGGAATTGAGAGAATATACTGAAGGGGCATATGTTGCCATGTGGAAAAAATGTGGCTTTGTCTCTAAGGGGGAGAGAAATTCTTGCTCTTGATGGGGGAGGGGAGGTGTGGACCATTTCCACAGACTCAGAAGGTTCAGAGAATTCTGGGTTTTTATATTTATTTATGTATTTATGTATGTATTTTTTTATGAGAGAAGAAGAGAGAGAGAGAGAGAGAGAGAGAGAGAGAGAGAGAGAAAGAATCTTAAGCAGCCTCAATGCCCAATGTGAAGCCTGATGCAGGTCTCAATCCCAGACCCTGAGATCATGACCTGAACCAAAACCAAGATTTTGATGCTCAAGTAACTGAGCCACCCAAGTGCTCCAGATTCTGGGTTTTTCAATATTTTCAGATTCATTCTCACAGATGCTTCCATATGAAGTGTCAGGGTCCTATTTTTCCCATACAGGTTCTTGAACTTGTCATAACAGATTTTCCTTAGGTGTGCCTCTGAAGTACAGATACTTTATTCATTCCTTGTCCTGGTCCTCAGCTTTTTTGACCCTATTGCTAGAGGAACTAAGAACTGTTTTTGTAATATACCAGTTAGGCTCTTTATTTTCATACTTGGCTTTTCATTGCCTGTTTGTTAACCACAGTTTTTTTGTCCTTTTTCTGGGGTATCAGTAGAAATAAGCAAGAGCCATCCAAACATATTGTTTTTTTATGGTTACTATTGCTTCATACTTTTCAAATGTCTGATAAATTGCTCAGCCTAGTACACCCCCTTCCACCAGTACATTATCCCAATTCAGCCCTGGTTAGAGTTAGTGCTTCTGTGTGTGTGTGTGTGTGTGTGCGTCTGTGTGCGCATGTGTGTGTGTGTGTGTGTGTGTGTGTGTGTTTTACCTACAACCAGTGGTGGGGCCCTGTTTTTTAAGTGGAAGCTGAACAACAAGTGTTCCATCCCCAAAATGCCATCTTATCACCTGCTTATTTGAACCACTCCTGGTATCAACTGTAAAAAGTTGGATTTTCTGGAAAAAGATGCTGAGAGGGAATTTGGCATGCAGAGCCTCATCAGAGATAAAATCTTGGAATAAAATTTTGGAATACTGAAGAAGATTCAGCATTGGGAAGAAAGAAAGATGAACAGCAATGCCAATCTGATAAAGCATTGACCAAACTCACTGGGAGCTCTGTAGTGTGTATGTTTATCAGTTGACCTATATTTGGACAAAATGCCAGGAACTGACCCTACTACTTTGATTAGCCACTGACTGCGGACCATTCCTAGAAGGATAATGTACTTTGGTAAGGCAACTTCTTTTTATTTTGATATAACAATTATCTAGGTTAAACCCTGATGGAGCTGACATCCAGAAGTTGTTTCTTGATAACTAAGGCAAAACATCCTTTTTTGAAAAAGGTATCTAGATGTTGTTTCATCTGTGTCTACCACAGCAAAATTACCAAGAAATTCCCCAGCATATTTTAATTTATATTCCACTGATCAAGACTAGAACACATAACATACACTAGTTGCATAAAATCCTGATAAATTAAAAAAAAAAAAACTGCACATGCTACCACTGTGAATAAAGCTGGAAGTTCTGTTAAGAAGAGGAGACTGGATAATGAGTGGTCAAATATCAGTATCTGTTATTGCGCTTTATACCAAAACAGAGAAATTGATATAAAATAGAAATAGTAATGCAGTATGCTCAGTGGTTATCTGAGATAACCACCCTTACTCTCCCATTCCAAGAATCTTTCCTAGTCCTCATTCTGTGTGAAGATGGTACAAAGAATTCCTCATGTGCATAAATTGGACTTACAAGTTTAGAAAAACAGTGAGCCAGTGTGCTTATCAGGATGTCACCACGGCCTGTCTTGAGGGAACCCAGTGGCAGAGCTTCCAAATTGACATTTTATGTTGAGAACTAAATGGAGGGGGCCACTGAGTCTAGGACAAGGCAATTGATCAAAAGGAGAGCCACAATATGTGCCATGATAATAGGAAAATATCCTTGATCTGCCCTGAAACATCTGTCTTGCACTGCCTGTGTGGTCAGATGGGAAGTTTCCTCAACAGAAGGTGCCAGCAGAAAAATGGCAAGGTAAAAGTAGGGAACCAAGAGCAAAGCAAATTTCAGTGATAAGATGATAAATGAATTTGCACTTTTTATGTTTGGGCCTTGTACTGTATACTTCATATTGGCAACAAAGTTAGCAAGCCTCCAGAAGTAAGTAAATACTACAGTAAATGTGTAAAAACTAAGAACAGATGTGGAACACTAGAAAGACTCCTGAGGATAGTATTAAAACATAACTAGCTTCACTCAATTTATCTATCTTAATAAGTAACCTGTAATATAATTGGCCTTCCCACTGACAGCCATTTTGTCTAATGAGTGAAATAAAATGACAGATATATGTCCAACTGATTTTTTTCTGTCTTTTTACATGGGTAAGCACTTATTAGACATATATAAAATACACAATATTTTATTTATTTATTTTTATGTTTATTCATTTTGAGACAGAGGGAGAGACAGAGAATGAGCAGGGGAGAGGCAGACAGAGAGGGAGACACAGAATCCAAAGCAGGCTCCAGGATCTGAGCTGTCAGCACAGAGCCCGTCGTGGGGCTTGAACTCAAGAACCGTGAGATCATGACCTGAGCTGAAGTCAGACGCTCAGCCAACTGAGCCTCCCAGGCGCCCCTCACAATGAATATTTAAATACTAATAACCTCTTTAATTAAAAACATTTATTAAAATATAAAACAAAAACTAATATTATAAGATATTTCAATTGTTATTTTGGTATCGATAAAAATGATTAAAACCAAATATTCTTTAAAACCCTTAGAAGGAAGGGCATCTGGGTGGCTCAGTTGGGTAAATGTCGCACTCGATTTTGACTCAGGTCATAATCTCACGATCTCAAGATTAAGCCCACATCAGGCTCCATGCTGGGCGTGAAGCATGCTTAAGGTTCTCTCCCCCCTCCCTCTCCTGACCCTCCTCTCACACTCTCTCACACTCTCTCTCAAAAAAATAAAAAAATAAACTACAAGGAAACATAAGTAGTGAACTCCTTGATATAGTCTCGTGATAATGGGAC
Source organism: Neofelis nebulosa (assembly GCF_028018385.1). NCBI lineage: Eukaryota > Metazoa > Chordata > Mammalia > Carnivora > Felidae > Neofelis > Neofelis nebulosa. The sequence continues at coordinate 73,941,101 of NC_080800.1, forward strand.
TACACCAAACTATGAACGTTTCTGCATAGCAAAAGAATTAATGAACAAAATGAAAAGACCACCTGCTGAGTGGGAGAAAATCTTTGCAAATACTATATCTGATATATTTATCTGATATATTTGTCTGATAAAACATATAAATATGCACAACTCAACACTAGAAAGAGAGATCATCCAGTTAAAAATAGGAATAGGTGACATGAATAGGTGTTTTTCCAAAGAAGGCATAGAGAGGACCAATAGAAAAGATGCTCAACATCACTACTCATCAGGGAAATGCAAATCAGAACCACAATGAGATATCACTTCACATCTGTTAGAGTGACTAGAATAGAAAAGACAAGAAATAGGTGTTGGCAAGGATGTGGAGGATAAGGAACTGGTACACCCTCTATGGAAAACAGTATGGAGTTCCTAGGAAAATTAAAAGTAGAAATATCACACAATCGAGTAATTCCACTACAGTATAGTTACTTAAAGAAAATTAAAACACTAATTTGAAAAGATATATGCACCCATCTGATGGATGCAGCATTATTTACAACACCTAATGTGTGGGAAAAACTTAAGTGTCCATCAATGGATTAATAGATTAAAAAAATATGTTTTATCCACTGAAAAATAATGTCCAATACACTTTTAGATTTAAGCAAAAATCATGGTTTATATATAAAGGATCAAACATCAGAAGTTTCCAAAGTTCTTAAAAACAACAATGGGATTCTAGAAAACAAGGCAGGAATATCCCTACCTTTTTAAAAGAAAATCATTTCCCCAAAAAATTGTTATTCCTAGTTAAACAATCAGTTAATTGTGGGAGTGGTATAAAGATATTTTCAAACAAGCAAAGACTTCAAGAGTTTACCTCCAATGAAGCAATTTCTGAGGAAGCAACTGGAGCATATTTTCAAAAAAAAATTTTTTTAATTTCAAAGATATAGGAAACAGTGTAAAGCCAACTTAGATAATGCTTAAAACTATAAAAATTAAGAATTAGATATAAGGGCATCTGGGTGGCTCAGTCTGTTGTGCGCCTAACTCTTAATTTCAACTCATGAGTCATTGTTCATGAGACCAAGCCCCACATTGGGCTCTGTGATGACAGCGTGAAACCTGCTTGGGATTCTCTCTCTCCTTTTCTCTCTCTCTTTCTCTCTGTCCCCTCCCCACTAATTCTCTCTCTCTCTCAAAATAAATAGATAAACATTAAAAAAGATAATTAGCTATAAATGTATGTTATTTAGATATATGGAGGTAACAAAACGTTCAGCCCAAGTTAAAAGTGACAACTTCTAAAAAAAAAAGAAATGGTATAAAGGGAAGGAAAGAGGTGTTGTACTTGGTAACAAATTTCATGTGTGTATGTGTATATATATATTTGGTATAAATTAAAATTTAATGTATATATATATATATATACACATATATATAGTATATATTCAAGTATGAATTTAAAATTATATTTTAAATATATTTTATTTTTAAATATATTTTATATGTTAAATATAATTTATTAAATAATTATAATTTAATTATACAAATATAAATTTTATTTTATTTTTTTAATTTTTTTAACGTTTATTCATTTTTGAGACAGAGACAGAGCATGAATGGGGGAAGGTCAGAGAGAGAGGGAGACACAGAATCTGAAACAGGCTCCAGGCTCTGAGCTGTCAGCACAGACCCCGACGCGGATCTCGAACTCATGGACCGCAAGATCATGACCTGAGCCGAAGTCAGCCACTCAACCGACTGAGCCACCCAGGCACCCCATAAATATAAATTTTAAAAAATGAAGAAATTAAAGTGACTTAGGTGCTGACAAAGTAGGAAAGTTTTGACCAGAGTGTGATCATATTTTCCTTACCCTCAACATACTTTATAATAATTTTTCAAAATATTATAGGACTATAAATCCTTAAACATCTCATTCCTTCACCCAAAATAATGAGATCACATTTCAATAAAACATATTTTAGAAAGCATAATTAATATTTATTAATAAGAGCCTATACCATTCAATGTGCCAGAGAAAAATACTAATGAGCCTAAGGTTTCTAATCCAGTATAGTGATAAAGTCTTTTACTGTCTTTAAAATAAATTTAAATTGTTATGAATGTTGTGCACTGAAGAATGATTTCTGTATCATGGAGAGTAGAGGCAATTCTATTTTTTTTTAATTTAATCTTTGAAAATAAAAGATTATTAAAGTGGGATTTACCAGCTGGACTTTAAGTGGGCAGCTTTAATAGGTCAGTATGGAAACATAATTGTATTATAACCAAGTTGTTATATTTTTACAGATTATTTAAATGGACTCATATATCTTCTTTCTGCTATACCCACATAATGACACTGTATTTTTGTTGTCACATTTCTGTTAAAAGATTCTCAGCCAAAGCCAGAGGCATCATAATCCCAGACTTTAGCCTCTACTACAAAGCTGTAATCATCAAGACAGCATGGTATTGGCACAAAAATAGAAACATAGAACAATGGAATACAATAGAGACTCCAGAATTGGACCCACAAACGTATGGCCAACTAATCTTTGACAAAGCAGGAAAGAATATCCAACGGAAAAAAGACAGTCTCCTTAGGAAAGAATATCCAACGGAAAAAAGACAGTCTCCTTAACAAATGGTGCCAGGAGAACTGGACAGCAACATGCAGAAGGATGAAACTAGACCCCTTTCTTACACCATTCACAAAAATAAACTCAAAATGGATGAAGGACCTGAATGTGAGACAGGAAACCATCAAAACCCTAGAGGAGAAAGCAGGAAAAAAACCTCTCTGACCTCAGCCGCAGCAATTCCTTAACTTGACACATCTCCAAAGGCAAGGAAATTAAAATAAAAAATGAACTATTGGGACCTCATGAAGATAAAAAGCTTCTGCACTGCAAAGGAAACAATCAACAAAACTAAAATACCACTGACGGCATGGGAAAAAATATTTGCAAATGACATACCAGACAAAAGGCTATTATCCAAAATCTATAAATAACTCTCCAAACTCCACACCCAAAAAAACAAATAATCCAGTGAAGAAATGGGCAGAAATCATGCATAGACACTTCTCTAAAGACATCCAGATGGCCAACAGGCACATGAAAAGATGCTCAATGTGGCTCCTCATCAGGGAAATACAAATCAAAACCACACTGAGCTATCACCTCATTCCAGTCAAAGTGGCTAAAATGAACAATTAAGGAGACTATAGATGCTGGCGAGGATGTGGACAAGCGGGAACACTCTTGCACTGTTGGTGGGAATGCAAACTGGTGCAGCCACTCTAGAAAACAGTGTGAAGGTTCCTCAAAAAATTAAAAATAGATCTACCGTATGACCCAACAATAGCACTGCTAGGAATTTACCCAAGGGTTACAGGAGTGCTGATGCATAGGGGCACTTGTACCCCAATGTTTATAGCAGCACTTTCAACAGTAGCCAAATTATGGAAAGAGCCTAAATGTCCATCAACTGATGAATGGATAAGAAAACTGTGGTTTATATACACAATGGAATATTACTTGGCAATGAGAAAGAATGAAATATGGCCTTTTGTAGCAACGTGGATGGAACTGGAGAGTGTTATGCTAAGTGAAATAAGTCATACAAAGAAAGACAGATACCATATATTTTCACTCTTATATGGATCCTGAGAAACTTAACAGGAGACCATGGGGAGGGGAAGGAAAAAAAAAGTTAGAGAGGGAGGGAGCCAAACCATAAGAGACTCTTAAAAAACTTAGAATAAACTGAGGGTTGATGTGGGGTGGTAGGGAGAGGAAAGTGGGTGATGGGCATTGAGGAGGGCACCTGTTGGGATGAGCACTGGGTGTTGCATGGAAACCAATTTGACAATAAATTTCATATTAAAAAAAAGATTTTCATCCAATAAGTCTACCATGGTAATTGTATTTTTATTCATCTTATATTATTTAAAGTATGAGTGAAATTTTGGCTAAATTTATGAAAAAGAATAATGTATAAACTTAGAATAGCAATGTAAGAAGAAAAGTCACAAAATTCCTTAGTCAAAATGCAGTGTGTTCTGTTAAAGTTAGTAAGACAATACACAGATGAGGTTTTTTTCCCTGTTGACAGAATATTGCAACTGTCACAAGTGAGTAACTCACAAACAGAAAAACTAGCATCTGAAGAAAAAATTATACATATGAGCAATCATAGTAAACTTGATAGTTTTTGTATATATATATTTTATTGAAGTATAATGAACACTCAATTTTACATTAGTTTCAAGTGTGCAACATAATAACTTGATGAAAATTGATACTGTTTTAATACTACCAATATTTAATCCTATGCCTCAATTTTTAAAAGATTTACATAAATACTTGGAGGACAAAGAAGATGGAAAGAGGTTTTATTTGAGAAACAGAGGGATACATATACTATCTGGAGTTGAAATAAAATATTTCTGTGATATGGGGATGAAGACTTAAAATTTTAACAGGTTTTTTTTTCAGGCATGCAAAATAGACTTACCTTGTATAATTCTCAGAAATGAGAACTAGCATTTAAAATGTTGCAAGGTGAAATTCTATTTTTTTAACAATTAGCATCAAACTTCCATGTAGAAGAAGCTGCATTTGTTTCACAAATAGCTTTCTATGTTGTTTTAAGGGATAGTGAAACATTGAGGACATGGAGTAGAAGCAGACATTGTAAAGATGATAACCCAATTTCTGGGCACTTAAAACAAATAAAGATTGGTAGGGGAATAGAAAAAATGGAGTGGAAAGAATGGCCCAAAAACCTTGGGCCTTTGAAGACTTAAATGGGCTAGTAAAAAGTTCGTGGTAAACAAACTATTGAGGTAAACAAACATATTGAGGTAAACAGAGAGTAGAATATATATATATACATATATATATATATATATATATGTATATATATATATTCTATATAAAAGATTCTATATATATTCTATTTAAAGAATATATATATATATATAAAGAATATATATATATATATATATATATATATATATATATATTCTTTAAATCTCTGTAATGTAAATCCCTTTCTCTTATCTTTCCCCACACAAATGAATTCTGAGATGGAAATGATCCTGAAAAAGTAGACCCAAGAATGTGCAACAATATTGGGAAGTATTTTGGCTTCTTGAGTTTACACTTTAAAGCCTTCTTATCTAGATCTCAAAGGAGATCACATCTGATATATCAAATATAGTATTTTGAAGCTAAAAGTATCATGTATCTTCCTAACTATGAAAAAAACTATCCTGCTTCCAGTTGTGCCATGAAGTTGAGAAGACACTACATTTAAAAGAACGAGAGTGGACATCCCTATCGTGTTCCTGATCTCAGAGGGAAATTGCTCAGTTTTCCCCCATTGAGGATGATGTTAGCTGTGGCTCTTTCATATATGGCTTTTATGATGTTAATGTATGTTCCTTCTCTCCTGACTTTCTTGAGGGTTTTTATTAAGAAAAGACATTGTCTTTGTCAAATGCATTTTCTGCATCTATTGACAGGGTCATGTGGTTCTCATACTTTCTTCTATTAATGTGATGTATCATATTGATTGATTTGGGAATATTGAACCAACCCTGCAGCCTGGGAATGAATCCCACTTGATCGTGCTGAATAATTCTTTTAATATACTGTTGAATTTAATTTGCTAGTATCTTGTTGAGAATTTTTGCATCCGTGTTCATCAGGGATATTGCCCTGTAATTCTCCTTTTTAGTGGGGTCTCTGTCTGCTTTGAGAATCAAGGTAATGCTGGCTTAATCGAATAAGTCTGGAAGCCTTCCTTCTGTTTCTATTTTTTGGACAGCTTGAGAAGAATAGGTATTAACTTTGCTTTAAATATTTGGTAGAAATCCCCTAGGAAGGCATCTGGCCCAGGACTCTTATTTGTTGCGAGATTTTTGGTAACTGATTCAATTTCTTTGCTGGTTATGGGTCTGTTCAAATTTTCTATTTCTTCCTGTTTGAGTTTGGTAGTGTGTGGGTGTCTAGGAAATTGTCCATTTCTCCCAAGTTGTCCTGTTTGTTGGCATATAGTTTTTCATAGTATTCTCTGATAATTGCTTGTATTTCTGAGGGATTGGCTGCGATATATCCACTTTCATTTGTGATTTTATCTATTTGAGTCCTCTCTATTTTCTTTTTGAGAATTCTGGCTAGAGAATTATCAATTTTGCTTAATTAATCGTAAAGAGAGTATGGTACTGTCACAAAAAACAAACATATAGACCAATGGAATAGAATGGAGAACCCAGAATTGGACCCACAAATGTATGGCCAACTAATATTTGACAAAGCAGGCAAAAGTATCCAATGGAAAAAAACGACAGTATCTTTAGCAAATGGTGCTGGGAGAATTGGACAGTAACATGCAGAAAAATGACACTGGACTGCTTTCTTACACCATACACAAAAATAGAGTCAAAATGGATGAAAGACCTAAATGTGAGACAGGAAACAATCAAAACCATAGAGGAGGAAACAGGCAACAAACACTTTGACCTCAGCCACAGCAATTTCTTGCTCTACATATCTCAAAAGCAAGGGAAATAAAAGCAAAAATGAATTATTGGGACCTCATCAAGATAAAAAGCTTCTGCACAGCAAAGGAAACAATCAACAAAACTAAAAGGCAACCGATGAAATGGGAGAATATATTTGCAAATGAAATATTGGGTAAAGAGTTAGTATCCAAAATCTATAAAGAACTTACCAAACTCAACACCCCCCCCAAAAAAAAAATAATAATCCAGTGAAGAAATGGGCATAAGACATGAATAGACAATTTTCATAGAAGACACTTGTATGGAAAACAAACAAATAAAAAGGTGCTCAACATCACTCATCATCACAGAAGTCAAATCAAAGCCACATTGAGATACCACCTCACACTGGTCAGGGTGGCTAAAATTAACAACTCAGGAAACAACAGATGTTGGCGATGATGTGGAGAAACAGGAACCCTCTTGCATTGTTGGTGGGAATGGAGCTTCTCTGGAAAAGAGTGTGAGGGTTCGTAAAAAAATTAAAAATAGAACCACCTTATGACCGAGCAATAGCACTACTCAGAATTTATCCAAAGGATACAGGAGTGCTGATTCATAGGACACATGAACCCCAATGTTTATAGCAGTGTTTCAACAATAGCCAAATTACAGAAAGATTCTAAATGTCCATCAAATGATGTATATATAAAGATGTGGTTTATGTATACAATGCAATACTAGTTGGCAATGAGAAAGAATGAAATCATGCCATTAGCTGCAATGTGGGTGGTACTGGAAGGTATGCTGAGTGAAATAAGTCAGCCAGAGAAAGACAGATATCATAGGTTTTCACTCATATGTGGATCTTGGGAAACTTAACAGAAGATAATGGAGGAAGGGGAGGGGAAAAAAAGAGAAAATAAATTACTGGATCATGAGGCGAGAATTAGACAACTACATTATTCCATGAAATGAAACAATAACTATATCATAGGAGACCCAGAAGAGGAAGATAGACAGAAAGGGGAAGAAGGCTTATTTGAACAAATTGTAGCTTAGAACTTCCCTAATCTGGGGAGGGAAACAGGCATCCAAGCCCAAGAGGCACAGATAAATCCCTTCGAATTCAACAAAAATAGGTCAACACCATGACACATCATATGGAACCTGGCAAAATACAAAGATAAAGAGAGAGTTCTGAAAGCAAATAGAGGACAAACCATCCTTAACCAACAAGGGTAGACACATAAGGTGAGTAGCAGACCTGTCCAATGAAACTTGGCAGAACAGAAGGGAGTGGCAGGAATATTCAATGTGCTGAATAAGAAAAATATGCAGCCCAAATCTTTTATCCATCAAGGCTGTCATTCAGAATAGAAAGAAAAATAAAGCCTTTCACAGACATACAAAAAGTAAAGGAATTTGTAACAACTAAACCAGCCCTGCAAGAGATCCTAAAGGGGACTCAGTAAGCGGAAAGCAGCAAAGACCACAAAGGACCAATTAATCACCACAAACATGAAACCTACAAATAACACAATGGCACTAAATCCATATCTTTCAATAATAACTATGAATGTAAATGGACTAAATACCCCAATCAAAAGACATAGGGTATCAGAATGAATTTAAAAAAAAAAAAAAAGATCCATTTATATGCTGCTTACCAGACATTCATTTTAGACCTGAGGAGACATGCAGATTGAAAGTGAAGGGATAGAGAACCATCTATCATGCTACAGGATGTCATAAGAAAGCTGGAGTAGCCATACTTATATCAGAAAAACTACACTTTAAATTAAAGGCTGTACCAAGAGATGAAGAAAGGCATTATATAATAATTACAAGGTCTATCCATCAAGAAGAGCTAACAATTATAAATATTTATGCCCCCAAATTGGCACACCCAAATGCATCAATTAATCAGAAACATAAGCAAGCTTCTTGATAATAATATTGGAATTGTATGAGACTTTAATACTCCACTTGGAGCAATTGACAGATGATCTAGACATAAAATCAATAAGGAAACAATGGCTCTGAATGACACAATGGACCAGATGGATTTAACAGATATATTCAGAACATTTCACCCTAAAGCAGAATACACATTCTTCTCTAGTGCACATGGAACATTCTCCAAAATGGATTATATAAAGGGTCAAAAAACAGCCCTCAACAGATACAAAAAAAAAATGAGATCATAACATGCATTTTTTTCAGATCACAAAGTTATGAAAATATAAATCATGAAAAAAATTGGAAAGCCCCCAAATAATGGAGGTTAAAGGACATCCTACTAAAGAATGAATGGGTTAACCAGGAAATTAAAGAAAAAAAATAATAAATACATTGAAGCAAAAGAAAATGAAAACACAATAGACCAGACCCTTTGAGATGCAACAAAGGCAGTCCTAAGAGGAGAATTCATTGCAATTCAGGGCTATCTCAAGAAGTAAGAAAGGTCCCAAATGCACAACCTAAACTTCTTCCTAAAAGAGCTAGAAAAGCACCAGCATATAAAATCCAAAGCCAACAAAAGATGGAAAATAATAAAGGTTAGAGAAAAAATAAATGATAGAAAGTTTTTAGAAAGCAGTAGAAGAGGTCAGTGAAGCTAAGAAGTTTTTTTTTAAGAATAAACCAAATTTATACCCCCCCGCCCATACTTTTCAGGAAGAAAAGAGAGATGACCAAATAGATAATATCATGGAAGAAAGAGGAGAGGTAACAATAAACACCACAGAAATACAAGCAATTATGAGAATACTATGAAAAATTATATGTTAACAAACTTGACAACATGGAAGTAATGGACAAATTCTTAGACACTCACACACTACCAAAACTGAAACAGAAAGAAATAGAAACTTTGAACAGATCCATCACCAGCAAAGAAATAAAGTCAGTTACCAAGAATCTCCCAACAAATAAGAGTCCTGGGCCAGATGGCTTCCAGGGGATCTCCACCAGACATTTAAAACAGTTAATACTTATTTGTTCCAAACTGTGCTAAAACTTAGAAATGGAAAGAAAGCTTCCAAACTCTTTCTATAAGGCCAGCATTACCTTGATTCCATAACCAGACAAAGACCCCACTAAAAAGGAAAGTAACAGGCCAATATCCCTGAAAAATATGGATGCAAAAATTCTCAACAAGATAGTAGCAAATTAAATTCAACAGTACATTCAAAAGAATCATTCACCGTGATTAAGTGGGATTCATTCCTAGGCTGCAGGGCTGGTTCAATATTCCCAAATCAATCAATGTGATAAACCACATTAACAGAAGAAAGGATACGAAACATAAAATTCCGTGAATAGATGCATAAAAAGCATTTGGAAAAATACAGCATCCTTTCTTGATAAAAACCCTCAAGAAAGTTGGGATAGAAGAAACATACCTTAACATCTTAAAAGCCATTTATGTAAAGCCCACAGCTAATATCATCTTCAATGGGGAAAAACAGAGCTTTCCCCTTGAGATCAGGAACACGATAGGGATGCCCACTCTCATCATTTTTGTTCAACATAGTGTTGGAAACCTAGCCTCTGAAATCATACCAAAAAAAACATAATAAAAGATATCCAAATTGGCAAAGAAAGTATCAAACTTTCACTCTTCCCAAATGACATGATACTCTACATGAAAACTCCAAAAGACTCCACCCAAAAACTGCTAAAGCTGATATATGAATTCAGCAAAGTCATAGAATATAAAATTGATGTAAAGAAATTGGTAGCATTTCTATACATCAATAATGAAGCAACAAAAAGAGATATCGAGGAATCAATCCCGCTTACAATTACACTAAAACTCATAAAATATTTGTGAATAAATCTAGCCAAAGATGTAAAAAGATCTGTACACTTACAACTATAGAAAGCTTATGAAAGAAATTGAAGAAGATGCAAAGAAATGGAACATCATTCCATCTTCATGGATTGGAAGAACAAATATGGTTAAAATGTAGATACCACTCAAAGCAATCTACACATTCAATGCAATCCCTATCAAAACAATATCTCAATTCTTCACAGAGCTAGAACAAACAATCCTAAAATTTGTATGGAACTACAAAAGACCCTGAATAGCCAAAGTATTCTTTTTCTTTTGTTGAAAAAGAATCAAAGCTGGAGGTATCACAATCCAGACATTAAGCTGTATTACAAAGCTGTAATCATCAAGACAGTATGGTATTGGCACAGAAACAGATACATAGATCAAAGAATAGAATAGAGAACCCAGAAATGGACCCACAAACATATGGCCAACTAATCTTTGACAAAGCAGGATAATGTATCCAATGTGAAAAAAGACAGTCTTTTTAGCAAATGGTGCTGGGAGATGTGGACAGCAACATGCAGAAGAATGACACTGGACCACTTTCTTACACCATACACAAAAATAAATTCAAAATGGATGAAGGACCTAATGTGAGACAGGAAACCATCAAAACCCTACAGGAGAAAATGGGCAACAGCCACTTTGACCTCAGCAGCATCAACTTCTTACTAGACACATCACCAAATGCAAGGGAAATAAAAACAAAAATGAACTATTGGGAGTTCATCAAGATAAAACGCTTGTGCACAGCAAAGAAAACAATCAATAAAACTAAAAGGCAACCAACAGAATGGGAGAAGATATTTGCAAATGGCATATAGGATAAAGGGTTAGTATCCAAAATCTATAAAGAACTCACCAAACTCCACACCAGAAAAACAAATAATCGAGTGAAGAAATGGACAGAAGAATAGACACTTTTCCATAAAAGATATCTGGATGGCAAACAGACACATGAAATGAGGCTCACCATTGCTCATTATCAGGGAACTACAAATCAAACCACAATGAGTTACCACCTCATACCAGTAAGAATGGCTGAAACTAACAACTCAAGAAACAACAGATGTTGGGGAGGATGTGGAGAAAGGAAAACCCTTTTGCACTTTTGGTGGGGATAAAAACTGGTGCAGTCAGTCTGGAAAACAGTATAGAGGTTTATCAAAAAATTAGAAATAGAATTCCTCTATGACCCAGCAATTGCACTACTAGGTATTTATCAAAATGATACAAACATGCTAATTCAAAGGAGCACATGCACCCAAATGTGTATAAGAGTGCTGTTAACAATAGCCAAATTATGGGAAGAGATCAAATGTCCATTAAATGATGAATGGATTAAGAAAATGTGGTACACATATTTACAATGGAATGCTATTTGGTGATGAAAAAGAATGAAATCTTGCCATTTGCAATAACATGGATGGAACTGGAGGGCATTATGCTAAGCAAAACAAGTCAGTCAGAGAAAGACAAATACCTAATGATTTCACTCATATGTGGAATTTAAGAAACACAACAGATGAACATAGGGGAAGGGAAGGAAAAATAAGATAAAAACAGAGAGGGATGCAGACCATAAGAGACTCTTATATATACATATTTTTAATTGTTTTAATTTTAATTTATTTTTGAGGGAGAGAAAGACAGAGTGAACGTAGGGGAGGGACAGAGAGAGAGGGAGACATAGAATCCGAAGCAGGATCCAGGCTCCCAGCTTTCAGCACAAAGCCCTGCGTGGGTCTGGAAGTCACAAACCATGCGTGAGATCATGACCTGAGCTGATGTCGGACGCTTAACTGACAGAGCCAACCAGGCGCACCAAGAGAACCCTTAAAAACAGAGAACACGCTGATGGTTGCTGGAGGGTAGGTGGGTGGGGGGATGGATTAACGGGATGACAGGCATTAAGGAGGACCCTTTTTGGATGAGCACTGGGTGTCATATGTAAGAGATGAATCACTGGGTTCTACCCTGAAGCCAAGACTACACTGTATGTTAACTAACTTGAGAATTAAAATAAAAAAAAAAAATTTAGGTGGCATCAATATTAGATTTGTTGCCATGGAATAATTTTCAAAGGAAATGACATTTGATTAAGACTTGATGGGTGAGTAAGACTTAGCTATGCAGAGTGGAAGAGATTACTATTAAATAATATTTAGTTATATAAGGAGAAGTAATTAGAAATTTGTCAAAAAACTGTTCAACAATGATTATAGTGGATATACTAAAAGTTCACATTGATTTGAAATATATGGTAGAATTGGATGTGTACATATACAAAATATCAATATGAAATTTAAATATAAATATACAAATTACAGATATTATATAAAATTATATATTATACAGAAAATATTTAATGTATGCATTTTATATAAATTTTTAGATATTATATGTAATAAAGTTATAAACTATATAAATATTATATTTTTTATATTCACATTCATATGTTCCATTTGACTTTCAATTAAAATACAAAATAAATACAGAATTGACACCACAAACTCAGCATTATTATTATTACGAATTGGAGGAATTAGAAATTAAAAAAATCCTCATAAGAAATCAGGCTGCGTAGTTTTGGGATACAGGATGCCATAAATTTCCATTGGATATTTATGTGCAAGTTTTATGTCTTGGGAATCTCCAAATTGGAAAGTAAATGCTTTGCCCAGGGGACTTCCAGGAAGATGGCGGTGTAGGAGGATGCTGGGTTCACCTCATCCTGCTGATCGCTTAGATTCCACCCACATTTGCCTAAATAACCCAGAAAACCACCAGAAGAGTAGCAGAATGGACTCTCAGGAGCCAAGCATAGACAAGAGGCCCACAGAAGAAAGTAGGAAGGGCAGAGAGGTGGTGCCTGCTACACAGACTGGCAGGAGGGAGCTGGGGTTGTGGAGGGGCAGCTCTCCCCACAAGGCATAGCCCCCAAAGTCTGGCTTGCAAAAGCGGAGGGGTGGACTCCATGAGTTCTGACAGCCAGCAGGACTTAACATCTGGAATTTTAAAAGTCAACAGTTCTCCTCTTGGAGAGCGGGGAGGGTGAGAGGACACTGGAGGGAGAGTTATTGAGCCCTGGAAGACAGAGTTCAGCTAGGTGGGGGAACAAAGACACTGGCAAACGCCATTTCCTTCTCCCATCCCCCAGCCAAAATTAGAAAGGGAACTAGTTCCCATCACTGAACTTGCTTACACCACGCAAAAGCCCAACACTGTGCTTCTGTGGATCCATCCCTCCAATGGACATACCACTCTCCTGGTGCTGCAGCGGACCACTGATGGCAAAGCTAGCTAAGCCTGCCCCTCCCATCCCTGTGCACATTGGGATCCACCCCAGCTAACATGCCCTTGGCCACATCCCATGGAAGTGCACCACAACCTGGCAGTGTGCAAGTAGCCCAGACACTAGCCACACCACTCCACAGTGAGTCCTGCCCATGGGACACGGGAAGATAAGGTACACACCACTCTGACTGTGGCCCCAGCAATGTGCTGGGGGCAGAAATCAGGTCTGACTGCATCCCCACCCGCCAACACAAGTTACTCCTGACATCACATGGGAAGTGCCCTGCAGTTTGGAGCTACCACAGGGACTACCCAAAATGATGAAAGGGAAGAACTCTCCTCAAAGGAAACTCCAAGAAGTAGTGAAAGGTAACGAATTGATCAAAACCGATTTAAGCATTATAACAGAACAAGAATTTAGAATAATAGTCATAAAATTAATCGCTGGGCTTGAAAAAAGCATAGAGGACAGCAGAGAATCTATTGTTACAGAGATCAAGGGACTAAGAAATAGTCATGAGAAACTAAAAAAATGTTGTAATTGAGGTGCAAAATAAAATGGAGGCGACCATAGCATGGATTGAAGAGGCAGAAGAGAGAACAGATGGATTAGAAGATAAAATTAGGGAAAAAGAGAAGGCTTAGAAAAAGAGAGATAAAAAAAATCCAGGAGTATGAGGGGAGAATTAGAGAATAAAGTGATGCAATCAAATGGAAAAAAATCTATATCATAGGAATTCCAGAAGAGGAAGAGAGAGAGAAAGGGGCTGAAGGTGTACTTGAACAAGTCATAGTTGAGAACTTCCCTGATCTGGGGAAAGAAAAATGCATTGAAATCCAAGAGGCACAGAGAACTCCCTTCAGACGTAACTTGAATCGATCTTCTGCACGACATATCATAGTGAAACTGGCAAAATACAAAGATAAAGAGAAAATTCTGAAAGCCGCTAGGGATAAACGTGCTCTAACATATAAAGGGAGACTGATAAGACTGGTGATGGAACTCTCTACTGAAACTTGGCAGACCAGAAAGGAATGGCAGGAAATATTTGATGTGAGGAACAGAGAAAAATATGTAGTCGGGAATCCTTTATCCACCAAGTCTGTCATTCAGAATAGAAGGGGAGATAAAGGTCTTCCCAAACAAACAAACGCTGAACGAATTCATCACCACTAAACCAGACCTACAACCAGATCTATAGGGGGATTCTGTGAGTGAAATGCTACAAGGACCACAAAGTACCAGAAACATCACTACAAGCATGGAACCTACAGACATCAAAATGACTCTAAACCTCTATCTTTCAATAATAACACTGAATGTAAATGGACTAAATGGTGCAAACAAAAGACATAGGGTATAAGAATGGATTAAAAAAAAATCACCCATCTACTTGCTGTCTACAAGAGACTCATTTTAGACCTGAGGACACCTTCAGATTGAACTTGAGGGGATGGAGAACTATCTGTCATGCGACTGGAAGTCAAAAGAAAGCTGAAGTAGCCATACTTATATCAGACAAACCAGACTTTAAATTAAAGGCTGTAACAAGAGATGAAGATGGACATTATAAAATAATTACAGGAAGATTACAGCTCTATCTATCAGGAAGAGCTAACAATTATAAATGTCTATGAGCCAAATACTGAGGGCCCAAAATATATAAAACAATTAATCACAAGCATAAGCAACCTTATTGATAAGAATGTAGTAATTTCAGGGGACTTTAATACCTCACTTACAACAATGGATACATCATCTAGACACAGACTTCATAAAGAAACAAGGGCCCTGAATGACACATTGGAACAGATGGACTTGACAGATATATTTAGAACTCTGCATCCCAAAGCAACAGAATATACTTTCTTCTTGAGTGCACATGGAACATTCTCCAAGATAGATCACATACTGGGTCACAAAACAGCCCTCCATAAGTATAAAAGAATTGAGATCATACCAGGCACACTTCCAGACCACAATGCTATGAAACTTGAAATCAACCACAGAAAAAAGCTTTTGACGCAATTGAGCATCCTTTCTTAATAAAAACCCTCGAGAAAGTCAGGATAGAAGGAACATACTTAAACATCACCAAAGCCATTTATGAAAAGACCACAGCTAATATCATCCTCAATGGGGAAAAACTGAGAGCTTTTTCCCTGAGATCAGGAACACAACAGGGATGTCCACTCTCACCGCTGCTGTTTAACATAGTGTTGGAAGACACAGACAACAAAAGGAAATCAAAGGCATCCAAATTGGCAAAGATGAAGTCAAGCTTTCGCTTTTTGCAGATGACATGATATTATACATGGAAAATCCAATAGACTCCACCAAAAGTCTGCTGGAACTGATACGTGAATTCAGCAAAGTCGCAGGATACAAAATTAATGCACAGAAATCAGTTGCATTCTCATACACCAATAATGAAGCAACAGAAAGACAAATAAAGAAACTGATCCCATTCACAATTGCACCACGAATCATAAAATACCTAGGAATAAACCTAACCAAAGATGTAAAAGATCTGTATGCTGAAAACTATAGAAAGTTTATGAAGGAAATTGAAGAAGATACAAAGAAGTGGAAAAACATTCCATGCTCACGGATTGGAAGAATAAATATTGTTAAAATGTCAATACTACCCAAAGCTGTCTACACATTCAATGCAATCCCAATCAAAATTGCACCAGCATTCTTCTCAAAGTTAGAACAAGCAATCCTAAAATTTGTATGGAACCACAAAAGACCCAAATAGCCAAAGTAATATTGAAGAAGAAGACCAAAGCAGGAGGCATCACAATCCCAGACTTTAGCCTCTGCTAGAAAGCTGTAATCATCAAGACAGCATGGTATTGGCACAAAAACAGACACATAGTCCAATGGAATAGAAAAGAGACTCCAGAATTCAACCCACAAAAGTATGGCCAACTAATCTTTGACAAAGCAGGAAAGAATAGACAGTCTAGACAGAATAGACGGAATAGACGGAAAAAAAGACAGTCTCTTTAACAAATGGATCTGGGAGAACTGGACAGCAACATGCAGAAGAATGAAACTAGACCACTTTCTTACAGCATTCATAAAAAGAAACTCAAAATGGATAAAGGACCTGAATGTGAGACAGGAAACCATCAAAACCTTAGAGGAGAAAACATTTAAAAAACCTCTCTGACCTCAGCCGCAGCAATTTCTTACTTGACACATCTCCAAAGGCAAGGGAATTAAAATAAAAAATGAACTATTGGGACCTCATGAAGATAAAAAGCTTCTGCACTGCAAAGGAAGCAATCAGCAAAACTAAAAGGCAACTGATGGAATGGGAAAAGATATTTGCAAATGACATATCATACAAAGGGCTATTATCCAAATTCTATAAAGAACTCTCAAAACTCCACACCTGGAAAACAAATAATCCAGTGAAGAAATGGGCAGAAGACATGAATAGACACTTCTCTAAAGAAGACATTCAGATGGCAAAAAGCACATGAAAAGATGCTCAACATCACTCCTCATCAGGGAAATACAAATCAAAACCACACTGAGATATCACCTCACACCAGTCGGAGTGTCTAAAATGAACAATTCAGGAGACTATAGATGCTGGAAAAGATGTGGAAAAATGGGAACCCTCTTGCACTGTTGGTGGGAATGCAAACTGGTGTTGCCACTCTGGAAAACAGTTTGGAGTTTCCTCAAAAAATTAAAAATAGGTCTACCCTATGACCCAACAATAGCACTGCTAGGAATTTACCCAAGGGATACAGGAGTGCTGATGCATAGGGGCACTTGTACTCCAATGTTTATAGCAGCATTTTTAACAATAGCCAAATTATGGAAAGAGACTATGTGTCCATCAACTGATGAATGGATAAAGAAATTGTGCTTTATATATACATTGGAATACTACTTGGCAATGAGAACGAATGAAATATGGTCTTTTGTAGCAACATGGACGGAACTGGAGAGTGTTATGCTAAGTGAAATGAGTCATACAGAGAAAGATACCATATGTTTTCATTCTTATGTGGATCCTGAGAAACTGAACAGAAGACCATGGGGGAGGTGAAGGAGGAAAAAAAGTTACAGAGAGGGAAGGAGTCAAACCATAAGGGACTCTTAAAAACTGAGAATAAACTGAGGGTTGATGGGGTGTGGGAGGGAAGGGAAAGTGGATGATGGGCATTGAGGAGGGCACCTGTTGGGATTAGCACTGGGTGTTGTATGGGAACAATTTAACAATATATTTCATATTAAAAAAAAATAAATAAAATAAACTTGAACAAGTCATTTAACTTCTCTCTGATAATAATGGAGCTCTTGTTTTAAGATGTTGTGAATATTAAATGGAATAATACATTTAAAGCATTTAAGAAAATTTCAGATAAGTACTAAAATTTAATACTTATTTTTTATTATTAATTTTGTTTTATTTTCAATATGAGTACAATGTCTCAAAGGAAGTGGTCTCAAAACTATTTATTAAATTATTTGTTTCAATCAAATACATCACAGTAGGTGGCCAGTTTGTAGCTTGTCCAAAAACATATGTTCAGCAAGCTAGTTTTGTTAGCAAAAACTTATGTCCCATGAGAATCTTTTTCTTTGATTAAGAGTAGAACAAACATATGTCAGCCAGTTCTTTAAACAGAGGGCTATCTACCTTTTCACTTTTGGAAAACATTTTTGTTTTTTTCAACGTGAATAAAAAAGTGTGGTGTATACATACAATGGAACATTATCCACCCTCAGAAAAAGATATAAGTCCTCCCATGTGTGACACTATGGATACACCAGAATATTATGTTAAGTGAAATAAGTCTGACAAAGAAGAAAAAAATACTTTATGATATCACTTCTTTTTTTTTTAAGTTTATTTATTTGTGACAGACACAGAGTCCGAGCATGATCCGGGGAGATCAGAGAGAGAGAGGAAGACACAGAATCCGGAGCAGGATCCAGGCTCCAAGCTGTCAGCACAGAGCCTGAGGCAGGGCTCGAACTCACGAACCATGAGATCATGACCTGGGCCATAGTCAGACGCTTAACTGACTGAGCCACCCAGGCACCCTTATGATATCGCTTCTATGAGAAATTTAAAATAGTCAAACTCATAAAAGCTGAGAGTAGTGTAGTGGTTACCAGGATTTAGAAGGTGAGGGAAATGAGGAGGTATTGGTCAAAGCAAGCAAAGTTTCAGTTATGCAACACGAATGAGTCCTAGAGACCTACTGTATAACATAGTGCCAATGGTTAACAATACTATATTGTACATTTAAACATTTCCTTGGGTGCCTGGGTGGCTTAGTTAAGCGTCCAACTTTGGCCCAGGTTATGATCTCATGGTTTGTGGGTTTGAACCCCCCATTGGGCTCTGTGCTAACAGGTCAGAGCCTGGATCCTGCTTCAGATTGTGTGTTTCCCTTTCTCTCTGCCTCTCCCCCACTCATCCTCTCTCTCTCTCTCTCTCTCTCTCTCTCTCTCTCTCTCAAAAATAAATAAATAAACAAACGAACAAACATTTGCTAAGAGAGTAGATCTTATGTTAAGTGTTTTTATTACACACACACAAAGAGAAGAAGAAAACTTTTGGAGGGGATGGACATGTCTATGGCATTAAATACGGTGATGGTTGCATAGATGTATGCCTATTTCCAAACTCATCAAGTTCTATATATTAAATATGTGTAACTTTTTGTGTATAAATCATACTTTAATCAAGTATTTTAAGATAATTTATAGACTAGTTGAGTATAAATGAACTATAAAGATCTTTCACAAAATACTGATGTTATGCTTACTATTGTAAGCGTTCGGCATTGAGGCACACTCTAGGCCTTATGCATAAGAATAATGTAAAAGACTCACTGTAGATGAAAGTCTCAAAATAGTGTTACTCTTTTTAGGTTTTAAAAGTGTGAAAGACACTTATGTTGGGTTTTATTTGGTTATTCCACAGAAGACAGTTTGTTGAATTCCTCTTGTGTCTCTCTGATGAGTAAATAAATGGAGCAAAATAAATATTACTTTCTCTAAAATATATTAAATTTCAAGAAAAATGTACAGGGCACATCTTTCCATTTAACTGACATAGGCTTTCAAAGCTAAGAATCCTGAATAAAGTTCTGGACTCAAAGACCAGGCATTATATATTTATCATATATATGTATATATCAGAAAGATGCTATTAGTTTTTCTATGCTTCTCTTTTTTTATTTTTATTTTTGAGTAGTCTCCATGCCCAGTGTGGAGCCCAACAGAGGGCCTGAATTCATGACCCTGAGATCAAGACCTGAACTCAAGTGTTGGATGCTCAACCAAATGAGTCACCCAGGCAGCCCTCCTTTTTGCTTCTTATAGAGACATTACAGTTTGGGTTATACCGTCCATCAATGGCAGTATAACTATAAACATCTTCATATATGCTTTTGAGAACACTTCTGTAATATAAGCACAAGCAAAGGAAAAGTATCAGAAGTATTTGTTGACAATTTTTCCCCATTCTGGAATTATCCATAGCCACTACTTTCATTTCCTCTCAGCTTTTTGTCATAGAGAAACTTTGAATGTTGTATTCACTGATATTTAAGGTTGTAGAATGTGTGTTTGAAATTACCATTTAATAAATCCATCTCATATTTTTATTTATTTATTTTTACTCCTTACCATTTATCTTTGCATGTTTTAGGTAAATGTAAAATGACTTTAGTGTGAAATTTTAAAAATCTGACAGATCTCTAGAATTCTGACAATACTAATAAACACAATCTCACCCCATCAAGGTTTCTTTAACCTTGAATAACTGATGTAATCCAAATTTTGTCTAATTTCATGGGACCTTGCATTTGAGCTATGTATTAAGCTGTCCTGTGATTATCTATGGATATAACATGAGATAGTATGTTTTAAAGGGTGAGTCCATGAAGAATTTAATCATGATAATAAAGATAACAGTAATACTAATGACAATTTACACTTCAACAACTGTGGATTTACCATTATGTAAGACTTACATATCTTGTAGACTCACAAAATTTTGGAATTAAAATCACTAAAATAATCTAACCCAGTGGTTTTTGAAACAAGGTACATGTGTCTCTGATACAATTAATCAATTATAACAAAGGAATTTGTAAAATGCAAAGTATTCCACAACATCATTTGTTGTCAATTTCACTAGGACTTCAATACTATAAAACATTATTTTTATATGCTTGATGGGTATTCATTCCCTGCTTTATTTTTTTGTGTGTGTGAAATACAGGTATTCAAGCATTATATACATTTTTCCAGGTAGATTTCAGTAATGTTTTAGGCTTTTTGGATGTTTAAGAAATAGCATGAGTTTTGGAATGATGTTGAAAATTGCTGCTGTGATGACCAGCAGATTAACAGATTGGAATATAGAAGTATGGAGGGAGTGCCTTACAATAGCTGTTGGAAGATCAGCTAGCTGAGTGTCATTCCTGAATGCAGAAACAATGTGAGATCCACTGCAAGCACAGAGGGGCAGTCGGATTGGGCTAAAGGTTATTTTAGTCTACACTCAAGGTTTACTTGTTGTCAACACAAAATGAGCAAACCTTTTAGAATTTCTAAAAGAAAAAGAGTTTTATTCAAACTCAAGTTAGGGCAGCTGCATGGGAAACATACTCTTCACAGGGAAGAAAGTGCTCTGGAGAATGAACAGCTTTTACAGGATTTTGCACGTTTTTACATGTTGTAAAGGTCAAAAGATTATAGATTAACATAGGCAGGAATCACAAGTTTTAATGTCAAGGAATGCAGGGAGTAGGAGCATTGATTGATATATTTTTTTTTAAATGTTTATTTTTGAGAGACAGAGACAGACTGTGAATGGGGGAGGGACACAGAGAGAGGGAGACACAAAATCTGAAGCAGGCTCCAGGCTCTGAGCTGTCTGCACAAAGCCCATTGCAGGGCTGGAACTCTCTAACCCTGAGAACATGACCTGAGCTGAAGTCAGACGCTCAACTGACTGAGCCACTCGGGCACCCCATATTGATTGATATCTTAATGACAAGATGATTTTCTTTGGGGCAACTCATTTACAAAGCAAGTGTACAATGTATACTTGCGGACCATAAATCAGGCTTTTGGTTTAAACAAAGTTTATGTACAGTCATGCTGAATTAGAAAGAAATCTAGAATGGCTTTCTTTATATCAAAGGCTTTTAAAGGTTTTTTTTTTCTCTCATCATTTTCTATGTACTATAACAGGAATATTTGAAAGACACATAACTGGTACACCTCCTTTATTGTATAGAAACTGAAGTCAGAGAAACTAAGTCATTTTCCCATAGTCACATGACTAGGGTCACAGTGGAGATCAGAAGCTATTTTTCTGCATTTAAGGTCATTTCTCTTTCCAGTAAGCCACATTGATTCTTCTACATAATTTTTGTTAAGATTGTTTTTTGTCTTGGGACTTGAAACTAATCTTTAAATAAGTAATCACAGTTCCATCACACTTTTACGGACCTCTCTAGAAGCAAGAAAAAAAGTTCTGCCTTCTGAAAACTGGCATTTTTAGTACAAATAGTAAATGGTCTTGTTTCCAAAAATTAATTTCCATGGATTTTTTTTTTGTATTTGAGAACAATTTCCCACTACTGGCATTTGTTTATGATAATAACTTCAAAGTTTTTAGTAACCCTTTGTTTTAGGGCACAAAGTTTAGTGACTATTAAAAAAAGACATCTTTTGTATCAGGTAGAGAACTTTTATGATTATTATATCAGAGTATTATAACACAATTTTTAAAAAGTCTTAAAAAGAACCAAATTATTTCAACACGCAGCTTGAAAAAAAAACGCCTTAGGTATAAACCTGCTCTAAATACACACCACACTCTAGCATAATCCTATCTGTGTGGCTCGGGTTCTCCTTGTTTATGAGAAGACATCAAAAAACATCTTCTGAATTGGGCAAGATTATAGTATCTCACTGACTCTTTTGAAAAATAATTTTTCTTTATAAGCTCAAAATGTGGACAATTGACTACCTCTTGTCACTGTTTTATTACTGGGAATACAGCTTCAGATAATAGCAAAACAATTACTAACTACAGCTAGATATTTGTGGTAGGCTGAATAATACCACTCAAAACATGTCTACATCTTAATCCCAGAAATTGTAAATATGCTATCTAACATAGCTAAAGATACTTTGCATACATGATTAAATTAATGATCATGAGAAAGGGAAATGCACTGGATTATACAAGTGGGCCCAGAGTAATCACAAGAGTTCTTATACGAGGGAGGGAGGAGTATCAGAGAGAAGGAGATATGTCTTTGGAAGCAGAGGAAGACATAACATGATTTGGTGATTGAAGCTGAGAAGAGAGAAAGACTTGAAGATGAAACACTGCTGGCTTTAAAGATGGAGGAAGGGGGCCATGCATGAAGAAGGAATGCAGGTGATCTTTAGAAACTGGAAAAGGCAAAGAGATGGATTCTGTCCTAGAGCCTTGAGATGAAACACCACCCTCGAACACCTGGATTTTTAGGATTTCCACTTTCCATAACTGTAAGATAATAAATATATGTTGTTTCACACCACTAAATTTATGGTAATTTGTTATAGCAGCAACACAAAACTAATAGGTCTACATTAAATTGAAAAAAAATATATAAGATAGTGTTATCAGGAATAAAGGGGAACACAAATTATTTTCTGCCTGCATATAACCATATATGCTTTATTAATGTGTAGAAAATAGGAACTTTTACTTTTGAGCTCAGGCTTCTTTTTACTTTAGTTCAGTTGTCTGCAGTGGCTTTTTGTCTGTTGTGGACAGTGTTGGTTCCCAATAGAGGTGGTGAACATTTTATTCTGCTTGTGAAATGAGACCTACTGCCACTGCCACCTGAGCTGAGGTTCCTCAAAACACATGGGTCAGGAGATGAGGTGTTGGTGCGATTTGCACTGCTCTTCTGGGAGAAGGGCCCCCTACAGCTCCAGGACTGAGGGATGCATGACTGGGAAGAGTGGATCTACTGAAGCAAGGGTGGGTGGGGCGTGGTATAGGTGGGTGCCATGCTGGTTCCTGCAGGTGGCCTTGTGTTTATGCTGGGGGCAGGGGAGATAAATGGCTCCTGTCAGCTCCTTTGTTCCTGGAGGGGTCACTGCCTCTCCAGGCCATGCTCTAAGAGGAGTAAATAACTCTCCTTCCTATCTGTCCCCCTCAAATTTCAAACTGATGCTTTCATGCTATATCTTCACTGGCTGTTTGTCCTGTTGTCTCTTTCATTGTGATGTTCCCTTTCACTCACAAACCACATCTCCCTCTTTCCTGCCTTCTTTTGTGTGGTCTCTTCTCTACTTTTACTTGTGGAGTTTGTTCTGCCAATATTCAGTTCTTTTGTCTGGGTTATTTACACTAATGTCTGTGTTATTTAGTTGTATCCCTGGAACTAGGCTAGCTTAGGGTCCTCTTCTTCCATACTCCCAACCTGCTCTTAAAAATAGGAACATTTAAAGAAATTAGACTAACTAAGATGTTAGTATTTTTTTTAGCTTCCCTAAAAGCTTCAAGTAACATATATTCATGGAGTAATTTTAAACGTTCATTTTTTACAGTTTTTATTTAAATTCCAGTTAGTGCATATACAGTGTTATATTCGTTTCAGGTGTAAAACATAGTGATTCAACACTTCCATATAACACCCATTTTTCATCAGTACAAGTGCACTTAATCCTCATCACTTATTTGTCCCATCTCCCCACCTACCTCCCCCCTGGTAACCATCAGTTTGTTCTCCATAGTTAAGAGTCTGTTTCTTGGTTTGCCTCTCTCTCTCTCTCTCTCTTTTTCCTTTGATCATTTCCATTCTACATATATACTACTTCTTTATTCATCAGTCGATGGGCACTTGGGCTCTTTCCACAATTTGGCTATTGTAGGTAATGTTTCTGTAAGTATCAGGGTGCGTGTATCCTTTTTATTTAGTGTTTTTGTATTCTTTGGTAAATATCTAGTAGTGCAATTGGTGTATCATAGGAATTCTATTTTTTTTAATCTTTTGAGGAAACTCCATACTGTTTTCTACAGTGGCTGCATCAGTTTTCATTCCCATCAACAGTGCAAGAGGGTTCCTCTTTCTCCGCATCCTTGCCAACACCTGTTGTTTCTTGTGTTGCTGAATTTAGCCATTCTTACAGGTGTGAAGTGATATCTCATTGTAGTTAAACTTCCATTTTAAAAATGCAAGCCTAGTTAACCCCCCCCCATTGATTGGAATTTGAGTTGGAAATTGAATACAAATAAGAATAGTGTGTACTTACTGGAATAGACAGTATTGTAAGTGATTTACATATGTGATATTGTTTATTCTTTCAAAAGTGTTTATTAGATGGATATTATTATGAAACTGAGGCTCAACACTATTAAGTAACTTTTCCGGCATCATACATTTAGACTACTACATGACAGATACCTGATCCTAATGCAAATAACCACACACTCTGTGTGTTTCTGTATGTGTATGCATGTGCTTGTGCTTTACTTTCTATTGAGATATTTTTATTATGTAAATGGAAGAAAACATCATAATCATAAGTGTATAAGATAATTATATATATACATGTATATATATACGTGTGTGTGTGTGTGTGTGTGTGTGTGTGTGTGAATCTATGGAACCACAGCCCATTTCAAGATAA
The DNA here is from genome assembly GCF_028018385.1 of Neofelis nebulosa. Lineage (NCBI taxonomy): Eukaryota > Metazoa > Chordata > Mammalia > Carnivora > Felidae > Neofelis > Neofelis nebulosa. The sequence continues at coordinate 73,966,445 of NC_080800.1, forward strand.
AGAATATTTCCAGGACATTAAAATTTCTCCCTATGTCCCTTCACAATCAATATTTCTCCAGAGATGGCAACACTAAGTACTGATTTGCCTTTACATGTTCTTGAAATTCCTATAAATGAAAAGCCACACTGTGTACTCCTTTGTTTCTCATTCTTCTGCGAACAATATTTTGGTATTCATCCATTCTCTTGCATGTATCATGAGTATTTTTTTTCATTGTTTTGAGTATCTCAATATATGAATATATTATGCTGTTTACTTATATATTCTATTGTTAGAAATTTGAGATTTTTCCACTTTGCTGACACTATGAATTAAACTGTCAAGGGGGCGCCTGGGTGGCACAGTCGGTTAAGCGTCCGACTTCAGCCAGGTCACGATCTCGTGGTCCGTGAGTTCGAGCCCCGCATCAGGCTCTGGGCTGATGGCTCGGAGCCTGGAGCCTGTTTCCGATTCTGTGTCTCCCTCTCTCTCTGCCCCTCCCCCGTTCATGCTCTGTCTCTCTCTGTCCCAAAAATAAATTAAAAAAAAACGTTGAAAAAAAAATGAAAAAAAAAATAAAAAAATAAACTGTCAAGAAAATTTCTATATTAACCTTTTTTTGGACATGAGCTTTCATTTCCCCTCAGGTATATAACATGAAAGTAGAATTTCTAGGTCATGGGTTATGTTTATGTTAAGATTTAGTAGATACTAGGGGCACCTAGGTGGCTCAGTTGGTTAAACGTCCAAATTTGGCTCAGGTCATGATCTCACGGTCCATGAGTTCGAGCCTCACATTGGGCTCTCTGTGCTGACAACTCAGAGCCTGGAGCCTGCTTCCGATTCTGTGTCTCCCTTTCTCTCTGCCCCTTCCCCACTCACACTCTGTCTCTCTGTCTCTCTGTTTCTCTGTCTCTCTGTCTCTCTGTCTCTCTCTCTCTCAAAAATAAGTAAACATTAAAAAAAGATTTAGTAGATACTGCCAAATATTTTCCCAAAGTGGTTGTATCAATTTACACTGCCTCCAGAAATATATGAAATTTTCAGTTGTAAAGGCCATATTTTTTAATAAAAATGTTATATATTTAAGGTGAACATACCAATTTGATATACCTATACACAGTGAAATGATGACTACTGTAATGGTAATTAACATCTCTTCTCAAATAGTTACTTTTCTGTGTTTGTGTGCGTGCATGTGTGTGATGGAAACACCTGAAATATACTCTATTAGCAAATTTCCAGTATTGAATACAGTATTATTAACTGTAGTCATCATATTGGACATTAATATCTCTACCATTATTCATTCTATATAATTTCAATTTTGTATGCTTTGGCCAACGTGGCTCCCATTTTCCCCACTTCCCTGCCCTAATAATCACCTTTTGATTCTCTGAGTCTATGTATTCAGCAATGTCCAAACTTTTTTTTTTAATTAAAAAAAAAATTAATGTTTTTTTATTTATTTTTGAGACAGAGAGAGACAGAGCATGAACGGGGGAGGGGCAGAGAGAGAGGGAGACACAGAATCGGAAGCAGGCTCCAGGCTCTGAGCCATCAGCCCAGAGCCCGACGCGGGGCTCGAACTCACAGACCGCGAGATGGTGACCTGAGCCGAAGTCGGACGCTTAACCGACTGAGCCACCCAGGCGCCCCAGCAATGTCCACACTTTTAACCATGATACTATACTGTTTGTGTTGCATAAAAGTAAATTGATACCAGGAATCTTTGTAATGAAGTAACTGCTAGGTTGTATTCTCAGTGCACCATACATTTTTCATTTTGTTTTATTTTGTTTTGTTTACCTGCATGTACATTCATGGGCCTGCACAGTGATTACTGATGTTCATATTATCTGATGTCTAGAAATTTCATCAATCAACAAAAAATGTTTTCCATTTATATTCATTGTATAAATATATTTAAGTACCTATGGACAAGACATAAAGATGGGTGCTGAAGTGAATCAAACAGACATCGTTTCTGTAGTTATGGAGTTCAAAGTTCTAAGAAGTAAGACAGACAATTAGTAGACACGGAGGCAACTAAAAATATCCACTGTTTTGCATAATAATGGTTTCAACCAATGGGGAAATCATGGAAGTTTTTATGAAGGAAGAGATCTCTATGTTAAAAGAAGCCATTAAATTAATCACCCTTACTAGGATACATTTGAGACTGAAAAGTGTATCATTAATAGTTCCACCAAGACCATAGAGGGAAAATCATATTATTACAGGAAAAGTGGAACATATAGTCTACCTATTTATCTTATGTCTGAAGGATAACTTGGAATTAACCAGGTAAGAGAGCAGAGTTTGGAGAAGCATGTTTCAAGCAGAAAGACTAGCATATGCAAAGACTAAGATGCAAAAAATAGTACACAGTATGTGTAGAAAACTAAACATATTTAGTATCCTTAGAGTGTAATGTTTAAGGTAGAGAGTGATAAAAGACAAGGCTGGAGGAAGAAATAGAGGTCAAATCACATAGGCACATGTAATAAAAAATCCAGAAAGGTTTTAAACTGATGACATATATAATCAAATCTACATTTCAGGAAAATCACTTGAGGTATAATGTGGAGCACAAATCAGAAGGGAACAAACTAAAAATTAGTACAATAAATTTAGTAAAGATAATGGAGTCCACAAAGGTATTCTAGTGTAGTTGAAATGGATTCAGGATACTTACATAGAACTGGTAGTACTTAATTGCTGTTTGCATATGGGGTTAGAAGGGGAAAAAAAAGAATAATGTATGGCTCTCAGATTTGAGATTTAATCAAATGCATGGTTGGTTGTTGATTTTCTTTCCATTTACTGATAATGGGTGCAAAAAAGAAACAGGTTTTTGAAAAAAAATAGATTTTGGGAAAATATAAAGACTTCTGTTTGCAACATATGGAAGAGCCTGTTGATTCTCTGTCCTATATGCTCTCAGTCCACCTCTGAGTTTATTTAACACTGATGTAAACAGTTCCTATGCACAGAGACAGCTTCAAGTGCCTGTATCTTCCAACTTCTCCACTGAGCTTTTATGCTCAGTCCACTATGAGAGCAACTTGGAAGCACTGGAGCATTAAAACTACCAATGGCAATTGGAAAACAACCACAGAACCAGAATCTCTCAAAGAAAAGGATGAGATTATGGTTCTCATAAACTGCATGTAGGCCAAACGTGAGAGAGTTGACAAAAGAACTTCTTAGATATCTTTTCCCATTCCGTTGGTTGCCTTTTAGTTTTGTTGATTGTTTCCTTTGCAGTGCAGAAGCTTTTTATCTTCATGAGGTCCCAATAGTTTATTTTTGATTTTAATTCCCTTGCTTTTGGAGATGTGTCAAGTAAGAAATGGCTGTGGCTGAGGTCAGAGAGGTTTTTCCTGCTTTCTCTTCTAGGGTTTTGATGGTTTCCTGTCTCACATTCAGGTCCTTCATCCATTTTGAGTTTATTTTTGTGAATGGTGTAAGAAAGGGGTCTAGTTTCATCCTTCTGCATGTTGCTGTCCAGTTCTCCCAACACAATTTGTTAAAGAGACTGTCTTTTTTTTTCCATTGGATATTCTTTCCTGCTTTGTCAAAGACTAGTTGGCCATACTTTTGTGGGTCTAATTCTGGGGTCTCTATTCTATTCCATTGGTCTATGTGTCTCCTTTTGTGCCAATACCATGCTGTCTTGATGATTACAGCTTTGTAGTAGAGGCTAAAGTCGGAGATTGTGATACCTCCCCCTTTGGTCTTCTTCTTCAATATTTGGCTATTCAGGGTCTTTTGTGGTTCCATACATATTTTAGGATTGCTTGTTCTAGCTTCGAGAATAATGCTGGTGCAATTTTGATTGGGATTGCATTGAATGTGTAGATAGGTTTGGGTAGTATTGACATTTTAACAATATTTATTCTTCCAATCTATGAGCACGGAATGTATTTTCCATTTCTTTATATCTTCTTCAATTTCCTTCATAATCTTTCCATAGTTTTCAGCATACAGATCTTTTACATGTTTGGTTAGGTTTGCCAATGGAATGGGAAAAGATATTTTCAAATGACATATCAAAGGGCTAGTATCCAAAATCTATAAAGAGCTCACCAAACTCCACAACTGAAAAGCAAATAGTCCAGTGAAGAAACAGGCAGAAATCATGAATAGGCACTTCTCTAAAGAAGACATCCAGTTGGCCAACAGGCATATGAAAAGATGTTCAATGTTGCTCCTCATCAAGGAAATACAAATCAAAACCACACTCAGATAGCACCTCATGCCAGTCAGAGTGGCTAAAATGAACAAATCAGGAGACTATAGATGCTGGAGAGGATGTGGAGAAATGGTAACCCTCTTGCACTGTTGGTGGGAATGCAAACTGATGCAGCCACTCTGGAAAACAGTGTGGAGGTTCCTCAAAAAATTAGAAATAGATCTACTGTATGACCCAACAATAGCACTGCTAGGAATTTACCCAAGGGTTACAGGAGTGCTGATGCATAGGGGCACTTGTACCCCAATGTTTATAGCAGCACTTTCAACAATAGCCAAATTATGGAAATAACCTAAATGTCCATTAACTGATGAATGGATAAGGAAACTGTGGTTTATATACACAATGGAATACTGCTTGGCAATGAGAAAGATTGAAACATGGCCTTTTGTAGCAACGTGGATGGAACTGGAGAGTGTTATGGTAAGTGAAATAAGTCATACAGAGAAAGACAGATACCATATATTTTTACTCTTGTGTGGATCCTGAGAAACTTACCCAAAGACCATGGGGGAGGGGAAGGAAAAAAAAAAAACGAAAGGTTAGAGACGGAGGGAGCCAAATCATAAGAAACTCTTAAAAACTGAGAACAAACTGAGGGTTGATGGGGTGTGGGAGGGCTGGGTGATGGGTATTGAGGAGGGCACCTTTTGGGATGAGTACTGGGTGTTGTATGGAAACCAATTTGACAATAAATTTTATATTAAAAAAAAGAATGTCTTAGATATAATTTCCAAGAGAATAACTGATGGAGCAAGAAGATATTTGTGAAATAAACTGGAAATTGTTGTGCCAGTTGCCTCTGGAAAGAGTTAAAAGCACCTTACCAGAATGGGACAGCATTTACTCATGTCAAGGGAATTGTAGATGAGAGATCTCAGCAATGGGTGAGTGGATTGCATGATTCTGAAGAACTAAAAGCCCTTATGAAAGTCAGGATGCATTAAAAGTCTGCCAGACCCAGAGACTAATTGTAAAGTGAATATATCATTGTTAGTCAGGTAAGAATTTTACTACTCATTTATCTCTTCAGTCTCTTCATGATCCAATCCTAGAGAGGTGAGAAAGCAGGGATAGACACTAGGAAATAAGGATTATAGATATTATGCAAAGACAAAAGAAGTCATAGTCCATATCTCCATTCCCATTGCAAGTGTTGAGCTTTCAGCAGGCCTGGTTTTTTACTATCATATGAGACTAAACATTTTAATTAATGACTAAAAATTATTGTTATAACTGAAAAATTATCAAAAAATTCGTGTTGCTGGCTCAAATTTTCTGTTCAATGAATAAAACACAAAGTTACAAGGATGATAAAAATAAAATTATTTTATGACTATACCTCATTGGTTATATTTGTTCAATATATCACTTAAATTCATGTGTGCTATTGTTTATTTTTACAAATCCACTATAGAAAATGTTGTGCAAGAAGCTTGGGAAGATGGAGGACTAGAAGGACCCTAAGTTCACCCCATCACATGTTTACAACTAGATATCACTCACTTCCATGTAAATAAACCAGAGATGGACCAAAAACTGACAGAATAAACAGCACAAATAAATGCAGAGAAGAAGCAGCATGTGAAAGGTTAGGAAGGACAGAAACAGTGGTTGAGAGCTTCCTGCAAGAGGGAGGGAGCTGTAGACATGGAGAGAGGAAAGCAGCAGGGAGCCCACAGAGGGAAGACAAATCCCTATATTGTTTGACTTTGAAAAACAGGCTGAATTCCCTGACTTTGTATAACTAGTGGGACTTTGAGCCTGTAGGTTCTGAATTCAGCAGACAGCACGGGGACAGCCAGGATGCCAGTGCCCCAACTGCTCTTGTCACCTCCATGCATGGTGACCCTGGCCACCTCTTCCACATGCCTCACCACCAACCACCACCACCTCCTCAATGCACCGTGCTCCTGGCTACCTCCATTAGCACTGCACCTTGAGCCCCTAGAAACTACCACATTTATGAGATCCGGCCTTAGACTAGCATCTCAGCTAGTGGTGGTAACACCACACCCACAGCCCTGTGGTCATCCCCCCTCAGCAAGCCTGCTTGGGTTTCACTAAAACCAGAAAACAAGCATAGCCCATAACAGGCAGAGGGTCAGTGTAGACATCTGTATTGTAAGAAAAAAGTGACTCAGAAACAACAGCAGGACACAAACAACACACATAGGAGACTACCTTGAAATGTCAGATAATGGAGAACATGTGATACTGCACTGCAGGGTACTATAAGACCTCTTCGTCATAAAGCTACTACTTTTAAGAGCAGAATACATATCTGACTCTCCTAACACAGACACAGACAAGTAGAACAAATAAAAAGACAGAGAAATATACCCCAAATGCAAGAACAGGACAAGATCACAGCAGGAGATGTAAGTGAAAAATAAATAATATGCCTGATAGAGAATTTAAAGTAATTATTTTAAAGATACTCACTGGACTTCCAAAAAGGGTGGAGGACATCAGTGAGACACTTGAAAAAGACATTTAAAAACAGAGTTGAATGACACAATAAATGACATTAAAAATACAATAGGTGGAATAAATAGTAGGCTATAGGAAGTAGAACATATCCATGACCTGTAGAATAGAGTAATGGAAAGCTATCAGGCTGAACACATGAGAGACATTCAAATATTACATACCGAGAACAGAGTTAGAGAATTCAGTGACTTCATCAAGCACAATAATATTTGCATAATAGGGATCCCAGAAGAAGGGAGAGTAAGAACAGAAAATGTATTTGAAAAAAATAATAGCTAAAACTCTAATCTGGTGAAGAAAACAGAGATTCAGATTCAGGAGGCAAAAAGATCCCTTAAAAAAATCAACTTAAGAAGGTCCACACCAAGGCACAAAGTAACTGAAATGGCAAATAATAGTGATAAAGAATAAATTTTAAATGTTTCAAGAGAAAAGAAGATAGTTACATACAAAGGAAATCCCATAAGACTAACAGCTGATTTTTCAGCAGAAAATTTGCAGACCAAAATTAATGGCACAGTATGTTCAAAGTGCTGAAAGGGAAAAAATCTGTGGCTAAGAATATTCTATCCACTAAGGCTATCATTCAGAATAGACAGGAAAATAAAGAGTTTCACAGACAACAAAAGTTAAAAGAATTTTTGAACACTAAACAAACCATACAAGAAATGTTAATAGAAACTTTGCTAGTGGAAAACAAAAACTGTAAGTAAAAGTAAAAAAAAAAAATGAAGCACAAGAGAAAAAAAATACATATATATACATATATATATACTTATAATTCTATTTGTATATATACTTAAATATATATATATATATATACACTTATATATATACTTAAATATACATATATATACTCGTAAAAATCAGTCAAGGCAAACACAAAATAAAAATATGTAAAATATGATACCAAAATCTAAAATGTAGAAAGAAAGGTAAAGAATGAGTTTAAAATTAAGTGACCATAAGCTAATATAGGCTACAATAAAAAAAGTACTAGATTTGCAAAACAAAAAGAGTAAAGAATCCAAATATATCACTAAAGAAAAGCAACAACCCGTGGAAAAGAGAAAGAAGAAAGGATGAGATAAAAGCTACAAAACAGCCACAAAACAAGTGACAAAATAGCAATAAATGCATATTTATCAATAGTTACTTTGAATGTAAATGGACAAAATATGCCAATAAAAAGACATAGGGTGAGAGAATGGATAAAAGAAAAAGGTCCATCCAAATGCTCTTTACAAGAGACTCATTTCAGACCTAAATACACCTACAGATGGAAAGTAGGGGGGTGGAGAAACATCTATCATGCAAATGGATTTGGAAAGAAAGCCAGGGTAGCAATACTTACATCAGGCAAAATCAATTTTAAAACAAAGACTATGACAAAATACAATAGTATATAATACTAAAAGAGAAAATCCAACAAGATAAAGATTTCTAAATATTTATGCACCCTACATAGCAGCACCCAAAGAAAATAAATAAATAAATAAATAAATAAATAAATAATAAATAAAACAGTTAATAACAATCATAAAGGAACTAATTGATAATAATATAATAGTAGTAGGGGACTTTAACACCCCATTTACATCAATGGACAGATCATCTAAACAGAAAAATCACAGAAACAATGACTTTGAATGATACTAGAACAGATGAATTTAACAGATATATTTCCCCTGCCCTGAGAAAGATACCTAGAAATATGTTGCTGGAAAAATATTTCTATGGCCAATGTCAGAGACATTAATGCCTAAGATGGCTTTTAGGATTTTTACGGTTTCATGTTTAGGTTTTTAATCCATTTTCAATTTATATTGTGTATGGTCCAGTTTTATTCTCTTGCATGTAGCTGACCAGTCTTCTCAACGCCATTTGTTGAAAAGACTTTTTTTCCCCCATTGGATATTATTTGCTACTTTGCCAAAGATCAATTCACCATATAATTATGGGTTTATTTTTTGGTTTTCTTTTCTGTTCTATTGATCTATGTGTCTATTTTTGTGCTAGTTTCATTACTTGTTTGATCACTACAGCTTTATAATATATCGTGAAGTCTGGAATTGTGATACCCCAGCTTTGCTTTTATTTTTCAGAATTCTTTTGAATATTCAGGATATTTTGTGGATCCAAATAAATTTTAGGAGTTTTTGTTCTATTTTTGGGAAAATGCTGTTGATATTTTGATAGGGATTGCATTTAATGTGCCAATATCTTTGGATAGTATAGACATTATAACAAATTGTTCTTGAATCCATGAGTATAGAATTTCTTTCCATTACTTTGTGCTATCCTCAACTTCTTTCATCCATGTTTTATTAGTTTTCATAGTACAATTGGTGTATAGAGACAATGGAATGTTACTAATCCATAAAAAAGAATGAGATCTTACTATTTGCATGCAATAACACAAATTGATGTGCAGGGAATAATGCTAAGTGAAATAAGTCAGAGAAACACAAATATCATACAATTTTACTTATAGGTATAATCTTAAAAACAAAAGAACAAAGAAATAAAAATAAGCAAAAACTCAAATAGAATAAACTAGTGGTTGCCAGAGTGATGGTGGGTGAGGGGATGAATGAAATAGATAAAAAGAATTAAGAGTTACAAGCTTCCAGTTATAAAGCAAATAAGTCACAGAGACAAAAAGTACATCATAGAGAATATAGTCAATAATATTGTAATAACATTGTACAGTGACAGATGGTGACTGCACTTATCATGGTGAGCATTCATTAGTGTATAGAGTTGTTTAATCAATAAGTTGGTACACTGAAAATAATAAAACATTGTATGTTAATTATACCTCAATAAAATTTATTATGATTTATATTTTGTCATTTCTATCCTTATTCCAGTACATACAGTTCTCATTCTTTTATTTTCTGTATATTATATAAATGCACTATAATTAATTCATATGCTTCTTTAAAATTAAAGTTGTATCTAATTATTTACTACTATAAATTTTGCTGCAAGCATATAAAACTATGTCTCTTTCATTCTCTCTCTCTCTCACATACACATTACACACAGACACACAGACACACAGAATATATATGCCTGTTCTTGTGAATCTGTTAAGTAGGATTAATTTTTAGAAATTGAATTATTGAATAAAATGGTATATACAGTTAAAATTTTTACAGACATTTCTCTATTCCTTTCTGAAAAATACTTTTTACCAATCCACCTTGTTGAGATTTTAAAATAAGTATACAAAATCTTGGCTACACCTCCCCTTAAAAGGAAGGAGCCAAGTTTTGCACCTTTGATTGTGAACTATACTTAGTAATTCCCCCTTCAAATACAGTGTGACAAAAAGTGATGAAGTGTGATTTCTGACACTATACAGTGGAAAGCTTTTTTTTTCTTTTTCTCTTGTATCATTCTTCATGGGTGAATTCAGCTGCCATGTTTATCAGGATGCTTAATGAAATCTATGGAGAGGTCCATGCTGTGAATAAATGGAGCCTCATGCCAATAGCAAGATACTGAGATTATCTGCTAAACCTCCATGTGAGTGACCCACCTTGGAAGTGGATCCACTAGGAGCCCTAGACACTGTCTTCAACTGCAATCTCCTGAGAAATCTCAAGCCAGAACCACCCATCTAGCCCACTCCTGAATTTCTAACTCACAAAAAACTGAGATAACAAATGTGTTTGTTTTAAGATGCAGTTTTTTAGGAAACATTTTACACAACAGCCAATAACTAATAAACATATTTTCAACAACAGTATGTAAATGTAATTTTCTTTCTAAAAATATCTTAAAAATATCAACTCTTCTTTTATCATTACTACAAAATTATTATGAAAAGCAGATCTAAGTAAATATGATTCTTGTTCATATTTTCAGCCTCTAATTATTTGGGTGTTTAGTGCTTGGTTTTTAAAGTACTTCTCTTCTTTACATTCACTTCCTTGGAAAATTATTTGACCTCATGACTTGAAAATTTAATTATACACTTATAAATCTCAAATTTATATCTCTAGTCCTGACCTCACCTATTCAACTGCCTACTCAATGCCCTCACTTAGTTGTCTAATATCTCTAAAGTATTCTGACTAAAAATAAATTCTAACCTCCCCCTTAAACTGGTTGACCTGTAGTTTTCCTAGTCTCAGTAAATGGCAACCCTATCTAATTCCTTAAGTTAAAAATCTTGGAATTACACTTGTTTTTTTCTCATACCCTGAGTTTACTCCACCAGCGTATCTTATTGGCTATACCTTTGGATGATATCAAAAAACCAATTACTTTTTATCACTTCCTCTTCTATTTTCATTGTCCAAGCCACTACTATCTTAAATAGTCTACCTACTTTCACTCTTGCTTCCTACAGTTTATACTCTACAATGTTTATCTTTAAAAAGACATAAGGTAAATCATATCAATTTTCTGCTGAAAATTCTCTAATATCTTTCCACTCTAGGCAGAATAAAAACAAAAGTCTAATGGTGACCTACAGATGTTTTCTCTAATTTCATCTCTTACTATGATCCACCATGCTTTCTTCATTCAGCCACACTGGTCGCTTAGTTGTTACCACAAACTTCCATGCAAGTTGCTGTCTTGGGATCATTTGATGAAGCTGTATCTTTCTTACTAATCTGTAAGTATACTGATATTTAAAAATGTTCATCATCAAATTCTCTCTATTCATGTATAACAAATGTGAGTGTTTTTGTAAATTCTATTGGAATTATTTTTTGCAACTGTTTTTCATATACATACATATATATATGTATATATATATATATATATGATTTCAAGTAAAGAAAAATATTTTATATAGATAATATCAACAGCAAAAAATATTTTATTTATATTTAAATAATATCATAACTTTCATTCTTAATGGATTCCAAAAGTAATGTATAACCTTGAAAAAGTTATTACTAAACATAAAACTCTAGATAATTGTAATTCCTGTGCACTATCCATTTTTAAATAATACATGTTGGGTGTAACCTGCAGAGGTATATGACTCAGCCTGATAGAAAGTTTCTAGTTGTCTCTATTGCAGTTTGTTAATTAATTTAGCAGACATGTTTTGTTCCTTTACTTCCTCTAGATGATTAAATTCCACGTAACATACTTTAGATTTTGGCAATCTTATGTTTGCAGAAATACAAAAATATTTTGGTTAGTTGTCCATAAAATTTTGAATATCTCCCATGAGAGAAAATGCTAACAATGTTTTAACCAAAGAAAACTACTTTCTGTGAATATATTTTTGTATCCCACAGGTAGCTTTCAAGTTAGCTCTCAGATCTAAAACTTAATTTGAATTTTAAAAAATCAACAATTATATTATATACAAATACATATTAGGACAAAATATTTAAAAAAACTAAAAAAAATTAAAATGCTTTGTTTGGGAAAGTTAGAATCGTTATTTAAGAAAGTGAAATTTATTTGCTAAAATTATACAGACATGTAGCTATGATAAAAGTGTAATAGCTAAATTTTAATTCATGAACTGAGTGAAAATAAAAGTATATCTGAAAGCTAACAAGTTATTTAATGGCAAAATTGCTTAGTGAAACTGGGAGACTCAATTTTTTTAATTTAATCTGAGATAAAAACTTGACACTTTCTCCTAATATATAGATAACCACAGGGGCGCCTGGGTGGCTCAGTTGGTTGAGTGTCAGACTCTTCATTTCAGCTCAGGTCATGATCTCATGGTTTGGTTCCTAGTTCTAGCCATGCATTGGCTGACAGTGCAGAGCCTGCTTGGGATTATCTTTCCCTCCTCTCTGCTCCTCCCATGCTCCCTCACTCTCTCGCTCTCTCTCTCTCAAAAATAAATAAACTTAAAAAAGAAGAAAACCACAAAGTTTGATCCCAATTACAGTTAGTTAGAAAAAAAAAAAAAGAGGAAGCAATAGGAAGTGTATGGAGGTAATAGCGTGTATTTCTAAATTTTTTTTGGCCGATTACAATATCAAGCACACAATAAATGTTTTAACAATGTTTGTTAAATGAATTTATAAAAGGCATTTTCATTCTCAATCTGATAAAATTTGGCCAAAAAATTGCAAAATCAAATCTGCATATTCCTTCATTGTTATTATTAACTTAGCAACAGGGAATAAAGCCATAGAATAAACTATTAATTTTCTGAAGAGTGAGCTTTTTTGAAGTTAGTAAGAACTGTATCTTGATTTTTAAATAAAATTTTGAGACATACTGAGTTGATATGATCTTAAAATACTCATGGTCTACTCACTCCTAAACCTTTAAGAGGTAAAATAATTAGGAGAAGGAGTAAAGATGGTAGAGCTGTAATGGGACGCTGGGCTTGTCTCATCCCTGGAACACAGCTAGATCCACATTAAATCATTTTGAAAATCAAAACTAGGAAATTGATCTGAAGATTAAGAGAACAGTCTGCATAATTTGAGAGAGAGAACATTTCAGATACACAATATGTTGAGGTGAATTGGGGGAGAGAAAATCCAAAGGGTCACAGAGGGGAGGGAGCACTTTTTGCAGACAGGAGAGAAAGGGGGAGAGAGAGCAGCACACTGGGTTGGTGCACCCCAAAAAAACCATTGACTGGGAATCAGGAGGAAATAACTATCACAAGTTTTTGAAAATAGTGGAGCTGAAATTCTGAGTGTGTGAAAGTCTGAACCATTCGTTGGAATTGTTTGGGAAAGTTAGAGCTGATGGAATTGCTCCTAGGGAGAAGGAAGGGAGACCCAATAGCAGAGAGTGGACAGACAGCATGGGGTGGGAATCCCCTGGGTCTCACTGGGAGCACTGGGATAGAATGTTCCCCATCCTGAGTGCATTTGGAAGAAGGCATTTTGCCTATCCAAGGGCAAAAGACCCAGCTGGTGCCATTGAGTGGCCATCCAACAGCAGGAGACAGAAGAACAGGCAGAGGGCAGATAAGGTGGTGATGGCTTTTTGGTGTGCTTCACCATAAACTCCAGGCACCTGACCAACCATGTGACTGATTTTCTGGGACAGAACTACTCTAGGAGCAGCACTGCAAAGCTCTCATCTGGAAGAGTGGAATGGGTCCATGACTTGCCGGATCCTTTAAAATCTGGAGTTTTGAATCTTAGTCATGTGCCAGAGATAAAACATAAGAGAGCTGCGGCACCAGGGGTTTCAACACCCTGGGCGCAGAACAGTTGAGGGCAGGTATCTGACAGAGCCTGGGACACAGGAGGGGAGATTATTGACTTCTCTATGAGGGCTACATGAGCAGCATGAGCTCCCCTACCTGGGAACAAGAGAGAAAGGTGACCTCATCTTCCACTACCCAGTGCTCACCAGCAGGGTCAGACTTCAGCAAGCAAGACAGTATCCCCAGTGGAGGCTGGATCAGCATACAACAAACCCCTCCCCCCTGCACCCTGCAGGGACATCTTCACTCAGGCAGGTCTGACTGTGAGCCAGCACAGCAGGCTTCTCTTCAAGAGGACCAACAGAGTGCCCCTCCCCCCATGCCTCATGACCTCATAGGCACCAAGTCAACTGACCATAGAGTGCTCCAAAGTGTCAAATTCAGTTCTGGTGGAAATATGACCATGCTTTATTTTTTTTTTCTCTTTCTTTTTTTAAATGAGTCTTATAGTTTTTGTCCACTTGTTTTTGTTTGTTTGTTTGTTTGTTTGTTTCATTTCCATTTCTCATTTTTTGGATCAGTCCTCTTCTTTTTTTCTGATTTCTTTTTTTTTAGAATCAGTCTTATCGAACAGTGTATTAAAAGAATGTGGGGGGCACCTGGGTGGCTCAGCCAGTTAAGTGTCCGACCTCAGCTCAGGTCATGATCTTGCCATTCATGAGTTCGAGCCCCACATTGGTTTGCTGCTGTCAGCCTGTCAGCACAGAGCCCTCTTTGATCCCTTGTCTCCCTTTCTCTGCCCCTCGCCCACTTGTGCTGTCTCAAAAATAAATATTAAAAAAAAAGAATTATTCACCACAATCAAGTGGGATTTATTCCTGGGCTGCACGGTTGGTTCAATATGTATAAATCAATGAACATGATATAACACATTAATAAAAGAAAGGATAAGAACTTATGATCCTCTCCACAGATGGAGAAATAGCATTTGACAAAATACAGCATTCTTTCCTGATGAAAACCTCCAAGAAAGTAGGGATACAAGGAACACACCTCTACATTCATAAAGGCCACATATGAAAGACACACAGCTAATATGATCTTTTTTTTAATTTAATTTTTTTAAAAATTTACTTCCAAATTAGTTAGCATATAGTGAAACAATGATTTCAGGAGTAGATTCCTTAATGTCCCTTACCCATTTACCCCATTTTAGAAGGAACATACCTCAACCTAATAAAGGCTATATGTGAAAAACCCACAGCTAACCATATTCAGTGTTGATAAACTGAGCTCATCCTGTAAGATCAGGGATAATACAATAACGTTTATTCCACTTTTATTCAACATAATACTTGAAGTACTATTTGCAGTGTTCAGGCAACTAACAGAAGTAATAGACATACATATTGGTAAGGAAGAAGTTAAATTGTCACTATTTTCAGATGACATGATAATATACATAAAAGACCATAAAGATTTTATCAAAAAATACTAGATGTAATAAGTGAATTCGGTAAAGTTTGAGTACAAAGTTAATAGCCAGAAATTGGTAGTGTTTCTATACATTAATAACAAGGTAGCATAAAGAGAAATTGTGAAAACAATTCACTTACAGTTGGTCCTGAATTAATAAAATACCTAGGCAAGTGGTGAAAGACTTGTACTCTGAAAACTATAAAACATTGATGAAAGAAACTGAAGATGACACAAACAAATAGAAAGATATTCCATTCTCATAAAATGGAAGAACCTATACTGTTAAATTTTCCATATGACTGGAAAGCAATCTAGAGATTCAGTGCAATCCCTATCAAAATACCAAGAAGTTTTTCACAGTCTTAGAACAAATAATTCTAAATTTTGTATGAAACCACAAAAGATCCCAAATAGCCAAAGTGATCTTTAGAAGAAAAAAACAAAGCTGGAGGCATCACAATCCCAGATTGCAAAATATACTACAAAGCTGTAGTAATCAAAACAGTATGGCACTGGCACTAAACTAGACACATTAATCAATGGAACAGAATAGAGAGCCTAGAAATAAACTCACACTTTTATTGTTAATTAATCTATAATAAAGCAATCTATAATAATATACAATGGGGAAAGGATAGTCTCTTCAATAAACGGTGCTGGGAAACCTGGACACCTTAATGCAAACGAGTAAAATTGGATCACTTTCTAACACCATACACAAAAATAAACTCAAAACTAAAGACCTAAATGTTAGGCCTGAAACCATAATAATCCTTGAAAAGAACTCTATGTAGTAATTTTATTGATACTGACCATAGCAACATTTTTTTTAATGAATATGTGTCATCAGGCAAAGTAAACAAAAGCAAAAATAAACTATTGGGACCACACAAACTAAAAAGCTTTTGCACAGTGAAGGAAATCATTAACAAAACAAGAAGGTAACCTACTGAATGCGAGAATATATTTGCAAATGATATTTCCAATAATAAATTAAATCCAAAAAATATATAGAACTTATATAAGTCAGCCTTGAAAAGAAACCCAAAATAATCTGATTAAAAATGGACAGAACACCTGGATAGACATCTCCCAAAAGAAGACACATAGATAGCCAACATACCCATGAAAAGATGTTCAACATCACTAATCATTAAAGAATTGCAGATCAATACCGCAGTGAGATACCACTTTACACATGGCAAGGTGGCTAGAATCAAATATAAAAGAAATAATAAATGCTGGTGAAGATGCAGAGAAAGAGGACCTCTCACGCACTGTTTGTGGGAATGTCAATTGGTACAGCTACTGTTGAAAACAGTTTGGAATTTCCTCAAAACATTAAAAATAGAAATACCATATTTTTCCGTAATTGCACTACTGGATATTTACCCAAAGAAAATTAAAACACTAATTTGAAAAGATATATGCAAGCTTATATATTTTTGCTGCATTATTTACAATAGCCAATATATATATAGAAGCAACCTATAGCCAATATATATATGGAAGCAACCTAAGTGTCCATCAATAGATAAATGGATAAAGTAGTGGTATTTTTATATAATGGAATATTATGCAACCATAAAAGGATGAGATTTTGCCATTTGCAACAACATGGATGGACTTAGTATTATGCTAAGTGAAATAAGTCAGACTGAGAAACAAATATTATATGATTTCACGCACATGTGTAAACTAAAAACCAAAAATGATTAAGTAAACAAAAATAGAATCCGACCTAAAAATGCAGAGAATAAACTAATGATTGCCAGAGGGAAGAAGGTTGGGAGTTCAGCAAAATGGGTAATGGGTAATGGGAGACATGGGCTCCCATTTATGGAATGAATAAGTCAAGGAAATAAAAGGAAGAGCATTAGCAATAGTCAATGATATTTTAATAGGGTTGGGTGGTGAGAGATGGTAGCTACACTTAAGATGAGCATAGCATAATGTATAGAGATGTTGAATCACTATGTCGTACACCTGAAAGTAATGTAATATCATATGTCAACTATGCTGAAATTTAAAAATGAATAATAAGGAAATAAAGTATAGTGTATACAAACAGTAATTTCATTATCTAAAGTATGATTTATAATTCTGAACCAAGTGTTTATTTTCCATACCAAATATTTAAAATATCATTGCAGTTACAGCTCTTGTTGATATAGAGTAAATCACACAACAACCTTCTGAGCAATTTTACACTGAATAAGTTTTTAATATATACTATACGTACCTATACAATCTAAGGAGGAAAACCTTGTTCCCTATTCATTTCTTCTTATCTAATTATGCTATCTACAATGTCACAATTGATATATCTTTCTCTTTAAAATCTATTGAAGTTAGCAAAAATGATTAAAAACATAGTAACCACAGAAATAAAAAAATATATTAATTGTGTACAAGACAACTTTGTCTTTCTGGGTGTAATGATAGTGCAATTTCAAAAGCAAATTCTGAGTGTAAGGGAGCAGGAGGAGTTAAGATGGTGGAGTAGCAGGGGTACTCTGGCCTTGTCTCATCCCTAGAACGCAGGTAGATCAATACCAAATCATTTCAAACAACTGGAAAGTCTATCTGAAGATTAAGAGAATAATCTGCATAATTTGATGGAGAGAATGTGGCTGGTATGCGGTGTGGAAAAGGGAATTAGGGGAGAGAAAAGCCATGGTGCTACACAGGAATGGGAACCTTTTTCAAGAAGAGGAGAAAGAGAGAGGGGGATAGAGAACAGTGTGTTGGTTTCACCCAAAAAAAGCACTCCACCTGAAAGTAGCTAGAGAGAAAGAGAGGGGGGGGGGAGAGAAAACAAAAGAGAGAGTGAAAACATGCACAGGGGACTGCACAAGAAAACACTACCCCAATATCATTGATGGGAAAAAGAGAGGGTTTCAATACCCCAGTTTTTTATGAACAGAAGAGTGCAGAGTCTGAAGTTTCAGAGGCCAGCACATGGCAGTGCTCTGGCGATGAAGCAAGGTGCAGCCCCAGGAGGGCAAAGCACAGTCTGAAGTTCCCTTGGGTCACATGGGAAAAAGCAGTTCCCTTGCTTGGAGTGGATTTGGTAGAGGTGATATGGCCTCCTGGAAGGCAAAGACCCACAGGCGTCATAAAGCTGCCCTAATTACCAATATAGGAACAAAGACACCCACTGAAAGCAGCAAACCCTGGTGCCAGCTGTGTGTTGCAATTTACCATAAACTCTGAGCTGCTGCTGCTGTGCAGTCACATGACCATTTTCTGGGACAAGCCAGCACTGGCCACAGTGTGGCAAGACCATCCCTCAGAGGATCAGCATGGGTCCAAGCCTCAGGGGCCTCTAAAATGGGGGGTCTTGAAACACAGCCACACTTGAAATAATACACAGGAGGGCATTGCTGCCTAGCAGCTGGACAGTTTGGACACAGACAAGGTGAAGGCAGGGAGCTGACAGAAGCTGGGGACAGAGGAAGAGTGATTGATCACTCATCTGTGAGGGTGTAACATCCTGCTCCAGAGACTAGAGAGTGAAGTAAAGCCATTTTCTCCACTAGCCCACCAGCAGTGATTGACCTCAGTGAGCTAAACAGAAACACCAAGTGGAGAACAGAGCCATTACATCAAACCCTGACCTCCTTCACCCTCCAAGCACAACTCCACTAGAGCAAGTAAGCCTGAGCACCAGAAGAGTGGTCCCTTCCCCCAGAAGACCAGCACAAATGCCTTCCACACACTAAGTCTACTGATCATGGAGTGCTGCCAAGTTTCAGCTCTAGAGAAAACTGGATCCGGCTTCCTCCGGGTTTTTTGTTTTGTTTATTTACTTGGGTTATTTTGCTTCTGTTTTTATTTTTTGCCTTTTTTGCCTTGGACACAGAAAGAGCAAAAGCTGTATTTTATTTATTTTATTATACTTTTTTTAATTTTAATTTTTTATCTTTTCTTTTCTTTTTTTTTTTTCTTTCTTCTTCTTTCTATCAAGCTTCACTTAACAAGCAGACCAACACACTTAGGACCTAAGATCCAGATTCTTTTATTTTTTTAATTTAACATTATTTTATTTTATTTTATTTTATTTTATTTTATTTTATTTTATTTATTTTATTTTTCTCCTCCAAAATGACAAGATGGAAGCATTCACACAAAAGAAAGAACAGGAAGAAATGATGGCCAGCGATTTAATTAATACAGATATAATTAAGATGTCTGAACTAGAATTTAAAACAATCATAAGGATTCTAGCTGGGCTTGAAAAAAGCATAGAAGACACTAGAGGATCCATTACTGCAGAGATAAAAGAGCTAAAATCTAGTCAGGCCAAAATGACTAAAACTATAACGTAGATGCAAACCTAAAGAAGAGGGAAACAAAGGTCATTAATCACGAAGCTAGACTTACGGAATTCAGTGACTCATTAAAATGGAATGACATTTGTATCATAGATATCCCATAAGATGAAGAGAAAGAGAAAAAAAAAGGACAAAAGCCTTATGTGAGCAAATTATATCTGAAAACCTAGCTAACCTGGGGAAGGTCACAGACATCAAAATCCAAGAAACACAGAGAATTCCCATTAAATCCAACAAAAGCTGACCATGACCAAAGCATATCATAGTTAAATACACAAAATACACAGACAAGAGAGAATTTTGAAAGCACCAAGGGAGAAATAGCCCTTAACATAAAAAGAAAAACAGACATATTTTAAGATCTGTCCACAAAATCGACAAGTCAGAAGGGAATGGAAGGACATATTTAATTATGCAGCAGAGAATACTCTATCCAGCAAGGCAGTCACTTAAAATAGGAGAAATAAAGTGTTTCCCATAGAAACAAAAAATAAAGGAGTTCATGACCAATAAAGCAGTGCTAAAAAAATATTAAGGGGGACTCTTTGAGTGGGGGGAAAATGACCAAAAGCAACAAAGATTAGAATGGACCAGAGAACATCACCAGAAATACCAACATTACAAGTAACACAATGGCACTAAACTAATACCTGTCAATAATCACCGAGAATGAAAATGAATTAATGCTCCAATCAAAAGACATAGGGTATCAGAATAGATTTTTAAAAACACCCATCTATACGCAGCCTATAAGAGACTCATTTTAGACATAAATACATCAACAGATTGAAAGTGAGAGGATGGAGAATTATCTATCATGCTAATGAATGCCAAAATAGAGCCAGGGAGTCCATACTTATATCCGACAAACTACGTTTTAAACCAAAGCCTGTAACAAGAGATGAAGAAGGGCACTATATCATATCTAGGGGGTCTATCCATCAAAAAGATCTAACAGTTGTTAATCTTCAAATTGGGAGCTCCAAATTGGGAACAATTAATAAAAATCAATTAATAAAAAAAACATAAAGCAACTCATGGCAATAATACAATAATAGTAGGGGACTTTAATACCCCACTTACTGCAATGGACAGATGATCTAAACAGAAAATCAACAAGTAAACAACGGTTGTGAATGACACACTGAACCAGATGGATATCACAGATATATTCAGAACATTCCATCTTAAAGCAGCAGAATACACCTTCTTTTTGAGTGCATATGAATCATTCTCCAGAATAGATCACATACTGGGTCACAAATCAGAGCTCAACAAGTATAAAAAGATTGAGATGATACCATGCATATTTTCAGGTTACAATGCAATGAAACTTGAAGTCAACCACAAGAAAAAAATTGGAAAGACCACAAATACTTGGAAGCTAAATAACATCCTACTAAAGAATGAATGGGCTAGCCAGAGAACTAATAAGTACATGGAAGCAAATTAAAATGAAAACACAATAGTCCAAAATAATTGGGATGCAGCAAGGGCAGTCTTAAGAGGGAAGTATATTGCAATACAGGCCTACACCAAGAATCAATAAAGGTTACAAAGATACAACCTGTCTTTGCACCTAAAGGAGCTAGGAAATGAACAACAAATAAAACCTAAAGCCAGCAGAAGAAGAGGAATAATGAAGACTAGAACAGAAAAAACAAACAAACAAACAAACAAACCAAAAACAGTAGAACAGATCAATGAAACTAAGAACTGGTTCTTTCAAAGAATTAAGAAAATTGATAACCCCCTAGCCAGACTTATCAAAGAGAAAAGAGAAAGGAACCAAATAAATAAAATCATAAAAGAAAGGGGAGCGATCAAAACAAACACCACAGAAATTGCAATTATAATAGAATATTACAAAAATTTATATGCCAACAAACTGGGCAATCTGGAAGAAATGGATAAATTCCTAGAAACATACAAACTAAGAAACTGAGACAGGAAGAAAGAGAAAATTTGAACAGACCCATAACCAGCAAATAGATTGAAATAGTAATAAAAAAATCTCACAACAAACAAAAGTCCAGGGTCAGATGGCTTCCCAGGGGAATTCTACTAGACATTTAAGGAATTCTCAGTACCTATTCTTCTTAAACTGTTCCAAAAAACAAGAATGGAAGGAAAACATCCAAACTCACTCTAGGAACCCACCATTACCTTGTTTCCAAAACCATAAAAAGACTCCACTGAAAAGAAGAATTACAGGCCAATATCCGTGTTGAACATGGATTTAAAATCTATCATCAAGATACTAGTAAATCAAATTCAACAGTATATTACAAGAATGATTGACTGTGATCAAGTGGGATTATTCCTGGCTTGCAGGCCTGGTTAAATACTCACAAATCAATCAATGTGATAAACCACATTAATAAAATAAATAATAAGAACCACACATTTTTCTCAATAGATGCAGAAAAAGCATTCGACAAAATACAACATCCATTCTGTATAAAAACTCTCAACAAAGTAGAGATAGGTGGAACATACCTCAATATCACAAAGGCCATATATGAAAGACCCACAGCTCATATCATCCCTAAAGGGAAAAATTGAGAGACTTCTCCCTATAGTCAGGAAGAAGTCAAGGGTGTCCAGTCTCACCATTAATTATCCATAGTACTGGAAGTCTTATCAGCAATCAGACAACACAAAAAATAACAAGCATCCAAATCAGCAAGGAAGAAGTCAAACTTCCACTATTTGCAGAAAACACAATACTCTATGTAGAAAACACAGGAGAGGTAATTAAGATGACAGAGAAGTAGGGGAACTGGGATTTCCCTCGTCCCTCTAACACAACTGTACTGAGGTCAGATCGCTTGGAACATCCAGAAAATCAATCTATGGAGTGGCAGAAAGATCTCCACAGGTGGAGGGAGACACCTTGGTGAAATCAAGGTGTGTGTATGCGAATTGGGGGAGATAAAACACAGCCAGCCTCTCCTCCAGACCAGCAAAGCCACTGGTCTCAGGCACAAACAGACAACCGTTTTTTGTTTTTTTCTTTTTGTCTGTTTGTCTCTCTGTTCTGTTTGTTTGTCAGTTTGTCCTCTTGTCTTCTCCTAACTTTTTATTTCTACCCTATTCTTCCTTTTTTTTTGAATCAGGCTCATATTTTCTGATTTTTTTGGTCAATTCTTTGTGTGTGTGTGTATATATATATATATATATATATATACACATATATTTTGTGTATATACATATATATACACATATATATATACACATATATACACATATTGTGTATGTATATATATATACACATATATATATATATATATATATACACACATATATATATATATATAATTTTTTTCTCTTTTCTTTGTGTGTTTTGCTATTTAATCAGGCATTTTTAGGCTATTCTTCTTACACGTTTTCTATATCTACTTATTCTTTATTTTCCTTAATATCTCTCTGGATTCAGCCTTATAGCTTTTGATACTCTGCTTGGTCTTCTTTTCTCCCCTTTCATTTTTCTGTTTGTATGGGGTCAGGGTCCTCCCCTTTCCTTTTTTTCTGGGTTGCATCAATAAAGAAATCAAAGCACAACTACCTGAAGGTCCAAACACTCCACCGCTACAAGCAAGGAGAAGCTTTGCAGAAGACTGACCAGTAAGAGCAGCCAAAACACAACAAAAGAGTATGTGCAACACACTCCAAAAAACACTTCCTAGCTCAAGCCCTGGAAATGTATGACCTCTTTTTAATACATTAGTACTCGCAGGTGCAAGACACATAAAAGGCTATTAAAACACCTAAAAGACACAAACTTGGCCAAAATGATGAAATAAAGAACTATCATCAAAAGAAAATTCAGGAATAATTGATAGCCAGAGAATTGCTCAAAACAGATATTGAGAATATATCTGAACAAGAATTTAAAACAACAGTCATAAGATTATCTGCTGGGCTTGAAAAAGCATAGAAGACAACAAAGAATCTATTGCTGCAAAGATCAGAGACCTAAGAAATATTCACGGTAAATTAAGATATGCTATAAATGAGATACAAAATAAACTAGATACAGTGACAGCGAGGACGGAAGAAGCATACAAGAGAATATGGGAAATAGAAGATAAAATTATGGGAAATGATAAAGCTGAAAAAAAGAAAGAAAGGAAATTACTAGATCATGAGGGGAGAATTAGAGAGCTAACTGATTACATAAAACAAGCCAACATCTGTATCATAGGAGTTCCAGAAGAAGAGAAAGAAAAAGGGGTGGAAGGTTTAGTTGAACAAATTATAGCTAAAAAGTTCCATAATCTGGGGAAAGGAAAAAGCATCCAAGTCCAAGAGGCACAGAGAACTCCTTTCAAAACCTGTCGTAGACTCTGGGTCTGGAGTTCTCTCTTGTCCAGCAAGAAAGTGGGATGCAGGATTAAAAATGTGAGAGAGGCTAATGTCCAGGAGGAGACAAGAGCCCCGTGTAAGGGTCCTTGCTCCATTTATATTAGGATCAGAAGGCTTACAAGCATGATGGGCATGTACAGAGAGACAATGAATCCATGAACATTAACTCATGGGCGTGGGGAAAAGGGGGTTTTGGAGATATGTGGTGTTAGGGTTTGGGTCAATACAAAACAATATTCTGGTGCTGGGTGGAAGGTTGTTTACATCAAACATGAGGTGCCACCTCTGTTTACCTAAACTGGCCTAGGGGACAAGAAAGACAGAGCATGCTACCTCAGGGTCAACAAGGCACCTTTCTTTTGCTAATTAGCTCGCTCTAGGCAACTTCGCCCCACTGCAGTCTTTAGCCTTTTTTACCTGTTTACCTAATTTGGTCCTTCCTTCATGTGAAAGCAGTTTTCTCTTATTGTACTAAATTGGCGTGGGGGGGGCCATTTCCATCCTGAATATCTAATCTTTTTTGCCTCATCTTGGATGTTTTCATCTTGAGATTCCATATTCCTATACCTTTGTCCTATACTGGGGGCCTTTGTCCTGTTTACCTAATCTTGTTTACCCAAACCTGGCTGTATACATCCTATGACTTTCAATTCTTTATGCCTTGTTAACCTATCAGTGCAAGCTCAGGGAATTCCTAAGCCTATTCCCAACAAAAACCAATAAAAACAGGTCAACACCAGGACATATCATAGTGAAACTGGACAAATACAAAGATAAAGAAAGAATTCTGAAAGTAGCTAGGGACAAATGGGCCTTAAAGTACATGGGTAGACACATAAGGATAGTAGGAGACCTGTCCACTGGAACTAGGCAGGCCAGAAGGGAGTGGCAGGAAATATTCGGTATGCTGAAGAGGAAAAATCTGCAGCCAAGAATCCTTTATCCAGAAAGGCTGTCATTCAGAATAAAAGGAGAGACAAAGACTTTCCCAGACAAACAAAACCTAAAAGAGTTCGTGACCACTAAACCAGCCCTGCAGGAGATGCTAAGGGGGATTCTTTGAGTGGAAAGCAGTAAAGACTACAAAGGACTAGAGACATCACCACAAACACTAAACCTACAGATAATACCATGACACTAAATCCACATCTTTCAGTAGTCACTCTGAATATAAATTGACTAAATGCCCCAATCAGAAGACATAGGGTATCAAAATGGATAAAATAAGACCATTTATGTGTTGCGTACAAGAAAGTCATTTTAGACCTAAGGATACCTGCAGATTGAAAGTGAGGCAATGGACAACCATCTATCATGCTAATAGACATCAAAAGAAAACCAACTAGCCATACTTATATTGGACAAACTAGATTTAATTGTTTTAATTTTATTTTTTTAAAATTTACATCCAAATTAGTTAGCATATAGTGAAGAAATTATTTCAGGAGTAGATTCCATAATACCCTTTACCCATTTAGCCTGTCCCCCCTCCCACAACCCCTCCAGCAACCCTCAGTTTGTTCTCCATATTTATGAGTCTCTTCTGTTTTGTCCCCCTCCCTGTTTTTATATTATTTTTGTTTCCCTTTCCTTATGTTCATCTGTTTTGTCTCTTAAAGTCCTCAGATGAGTGAAGTCATATGATTTTCTCTTTCTCTAACTGACTAATTTCACTTAGCATAATCCCCTCCAGTTCCATCCACATAGTTGCAAATGGCAACATTTCATTCTTTTTGATTGCCAAGTAATACTCCATTATATACACACACACACACACACACACACACATATATATATATATATATACACTCCATTGTGTGTGTGTGTGTGTGTGTGTATATATATATGTGTGTGTGTGTGTATATATATATATATATATAGAGAGAGAGAGAGAGAGAGAGAGAGAGAGAGAGAGAGATGACATTTTCTTTATACATTCATCCATCGAGGGACATTTAGGCTCTTTCCATACTTTGGCTATTGTTGATAGTGCTGCTATAAACATGGGGGTGCATGTGTCCCTTCGAAACAGCACATCTGTATCACTTGGATAAATGCCTAGTAGTGCAATTGCTGGGTTGTAGGGTAGTTCTACTTTTAGTTTTTTGAGAAACCTCCATTCTATTTTCCAGAGTGGCTGCCCCAGCTTGCATTGCCACCAACAATGCAAAAGAGATCCTCTTTCTTCGCATCCTCGCCAACATCTGTTGTTGCCTGAGTTGTTAATGTTAGCCATTCTGACAGGTGTAAGGTGGTATCTCATTGTGGTTTTGATTTGTATTTCCCTGATGATGAGTGATGTGGAGCATTTTTTCATGTGTCGGTTGGTCATCTGGATGTCTTCCTTGGAGAAGTGTCTATTCATGTCTTTTGCCTATTTCTTCACTGGATTATTTGTGTTTTGGGTGTTGAGTTTGATAAGTTCTTTATAGATTTTGGATACTAACCCTTTATCTGATATGCCATTTGCAAATATATTCTCCCATCCTGTCAGTTGTCTTTCAGTTTTGCTGATTGTTTCCTTCGCTGTGCAGAAGCTTTTTATTTTGATGAGGTCCCAGTAGTTCGTTTTTTCTTTTGTTTCCCTTGCCTCTGGAGACGTGTTGAGTAAGAAGTTGCTGCGGCCAAGATCAAAGAGGTTTTGCCTGCTTTCTCCTCGAGGATGTTGATGGCTTCCTGCCTTACATTGAGGTCTTTCATCCATTTTGAGTTTATTTTTGTGTATGGTGTAAGAAAGTGGTCCAGGTTCATTCTTCTGCATGCCGCTGTCCAGTTTTCCCAGCAACACTTGCTGAAGAGACTGTCTTTATGCCATTTGATGTTCTTTCCTGCTTTGTCAAAGATTAGTTGGCCATACGTTTGTGGGTCCATTTCTGGGTTCTCTATTCTGTTCCATTGAGCTGAGTGTCTGTTCTTGTGCCAGTACCATACTGTCTTGATGATTACAGCTTTGTAGTATAGCTTGAAGTCTGGGATTGTGATGCCTCCTGTTTTGGTTTACCTTTTCAAGATTGCTTTGACTATTTGGGAACTTTTCTGGTTCCATACAAATTTTAGGATTATTTGTTCTAGCTCTCTGAAGAATGCTGGTGTTATTTGATAGGGATTGCATTGAATATGTAGATTGCTTTGGGTAGTACCAACATTTTAACAATATTTTTCTTCCTATCCAGAAGCATGGAATCTTTTTCCATTTCTTTGTGTCTTCTTCTATTTCTTCCATAAGCTTTCTATAGTTTTCACTGTATAGATTTTTCACCTCTTTGCTTAGATTTATTCCTATGTACTTTCTGGTGTTTGGTGCAATTGTCAATGGGATCAATTCCTTGATTTCTCTTTCTGTCACTTCATTGTTGGTGTATAGGAACACAACTGATTTCTGTGCATTGATTTTATATCCTGTGACTTTGCTGAATTCATGAATCAGTTCTAGAAGTTTTTTGGTGGAATCTTTTGGGTTTTTCATATAGACTATCATGTCATCTGCGAAGAGTGCAAGTTTGACCTCCTCCTGGCTGATTTGGATGCCTTTTATTTCTTTGTGTTGTCTTATTGAAGAGGCTAAGACTTCCAATATTATGTTGAATAACAGTGGTGAGAGTGGACATCCCTGTCTTGCTCCTGACCGTAAGGGTAAAGCTCTCAGTTTTTCCCCATTGAGGACATTAGCATTGGGTCACTCATATATGGCTTTTATGATCTCGAGGTAAGATCCTTCTATCCCTACTTTCTTGAGGGTTTTTATCAAGAAAGGATGCTGTATTTTGTCAAATGCTTTCTCTGCATCTATTGAGAGGATCATATGGTTCTTGTCCTTTCTTTTATTCATGTGATGAATCATGTTAATTGTTTTGTGCATTTTGAACCAGCCCTGTATCCCAGGTATAAAACCCGCTTGATCGTGAATAATTTTTTTAATGTATTGTTGGATCCCGTTGGCTAATATCTTGTTGAACATATTTTGCATCCATGTTCATCAGGGAAATTGGTCTATAGTTCTCCTTTATAGTGGGATCTCTGTCTGGTTTTGGAATCAGGGTAATGCTGGCTTCATAGAAAGTGTTTGGAATTTTCCTCCCATTTCTATTTTTTGGAACAGTTTCAAGAGAATAGGAGTTAACTCTTCCTTAAATGTTTGGTAGAATTCCCTGGGAAAGCCATCTGGCTCTGGACTCTTGTTTTTTGGAAGATTTTTGATTACTAATTTGATTTCTTTACTGGTTATGGGTCAGTTAAAAATTTCTATTTCTTGCTGTTTCAGTTTTGGTAGTGTATATATTTCTAGGAATTTGTTCATTTCTTCCACATTGCTTATTTTATTGGCATATAATTGCTCATAATATTCTCTTATTATTGTTTTTATTTCTGCTGTGTTGGTTGTGATCTCTCCTCTTTCATTCTTGCTTTTATTTATTTGGGTCCTTTCCTTTTTCTTTTTGATCAAACTGGCTAGTGATTTATCAATTTGTTAATTCGTTCCATGAACCAGCTTCTGGTTTCATTGATCTGTTCTACTGTTTTTTTTTTGTTGTTGTTGTTGTTGTTGTTGTTGTTGTTGTTGTTTGTTGTTGTTCGATAGCATTAATTTCTGCTCTAATCTTTATTATTTCCTGTCTTCTGCTGGTTTTCGGTTTTATTTGCTGTTCTTTTTCCAGCTCCTTAAGTCGTAAGGTTAGGTTACGTATCTGAGATCTTTCTTCCTTCTTTAGGAAGGCCTGGATTGCTATACAGTTTCCTCTTATGACCACTTTTGCTGCATCCCAGGGTTTTGGGTTGTGGTGTTATCATTTTCCTTGATTTCCATATACTTTTTAATTTCCTCTTTAACTGCTTGGTTAGCCCATTCATTCTTTAGCAGGATGTACTTCAGTCTCCAAGTATTTGTTGCCTTTCCAAATTTTTTCTTGTGGTTGATTTAGAGTTTCATAGCGTTGGGGTCTGAAAATATGCATGGTATGATCTCGATCTTTTTGTACTTACCTAGGGCTGATTTGTGTCCCAGTATATGGTCTAATCTGGAGAATGTTCCATGTGCAGTGGAGAAGAATGTATATTGTGCTGCTTTAGGATGAAATGTTCTGAATATATCTGTTAAGTCCATCTGGTCCAGTGTGTCATTCAAAGCCATTGATTCCTTGTCAATTTTTTGATTAGATGATCTGTCCATTGCTGGGAGTGGGGTGTTGAAGTCTCCTACTATTATCGTATTACTATCGATGAGTTTCTTTATGTTTGTGATTAATTGATTTATATTGGGTGCTGCCACATTTGCCACATAAATATTCACAATTGTTAGGTCTTTTTGGTCTATAGACCCCTTGATGATGATATAATGCCCTTCTGTATCTCTTGATACAGTCTTTAGTTTAAAGTCTAGATTGTCTGATATAAGTATGGCTACTCTAGCTCTCTTTTGTTGGCCATTATTATGATAGATGGTTCTCCATCCTCTTATTTTCAATCTGAAGGTGTCTTTAGGTCTAAAGTGGGTCTCTTGTAAACAGCATATAGATGGATCTTGTTTTCTTATCCACTCTGTTACCCTATGTCTTTTCATTGGAACATTGAGTCCATTGACGTTTAGAGTGATTACTGAAAGATATGAATCTATTGCCATTATGATGCTTGTAAAGTTGGAGTTTCTGGTGCTGTTCTCTTGTCCTTTCTAATCTTTGTTGCTTTTGGCATTTATTTATTTATGTATTTACTTACTTATTTATTTATTTGCATTTTCTTGTTTTTTCCCCTCAGAGAGTCTCCCTTAAAATTTCTTGCAGGGTTGGTATAGTGGTCACAAACTTCTTTAATTTTTGTTTGCTTGGGAAACTTTTTATCTCTCCTTCTATTTTGAATGACAGTCTTGTTGGATAAAGATTTCTTGGCTGCATATTTTTCTGATTCAGCACACTAAATGTATCCTGCCAGTCCTTTCTGGCCTGCCAAGTTTCTGTGGATAGGTCTGCTGCAAACCTCATCTGTCCTCCCTTGTAGGTTAGGGACTTTTTTCCCTTGCTGCTTTCATGATTCTCTCCTTGCCTGAGTACTTTGTGAATTTGACTATGGTATGGCTTTTTGATGATCGGTTTTTGTTGAATATAATGAGGTTCTTCCGTGCTTTCTGGATTTTGATGTCTGTGTCTTTCCACAGGTTAGGAAAGTTTTCTGCTATTATTTGCTCACATAAGCCTTCTACCCTTATTTCTGTGTCTTCCTCTTCTGGGACCCCTATGATTCTGATGTTCTTCCTTTTTAATGAGTCACTGATTTCTCTAATTCTTTAATCATGCTCTTTTGCCTTAATCTCCCTCTTTTTTTCTTCTTCCTAATTCTCTGTAATTTAGTCCTGTATATCGCTGATTCTCTGTTCTGCCTCATCCATCCTTGCCACCACTGCATCCATCGATGATTGCAGCTCAGTTATAGCATTTTTAATTTCATTCTGGTTATTTTTTACTTCTTTTACCTCTGCAGTGATGGATTCTAATCTATTTTCGACTCCAGCTAGTATTCTTATTATCTTGATTCTAAATTCTGATCCAGACATCTTGCTTGTATCTGTGTTCATTTAATCCCTGGCTGTAATTTCTTCCAGCTCTTTCTTTCAAGGTGAATTCCTTCATTTTTTTATTTTGAAGGGAGAAAAGGAGTTAATGAGGTAGATAATTGCAATTAAAAAAATTAAAATTAAAAAAATATTAAAATAAAAATTAAACACACACATGTAAATCAAATAGATGATATCAGATCCTAGGTATGTTTTGGTCTGGGTGTTGAAAGTGGTTTTGCAGATTAGAGAAAAAACGGGTGGGGGGAGAAGAAAAGGAAATCATTTGAGAATTTGAAAAAATGAATACACTGAAGTAGACTAAAATGAGATGATGGCGGTAAAATACAATTTTAAAAAATATTCACAAAATAAAGAATATAGTAGAATGATTTAAAGAAAAATATTTAAATAAAAATTAAAAATAAATATGATTTTTTTCGTTTTCTGTATTTAATAAAAAAGAAAAGAAATGAAAAAGGGAAAAACAATTAAATTTTTTTTAAAAAAGAAGAAAAAAGAAATCGTTTGAAAATTTGAAAAAGTAGATACATTTTATTATTTTTTTAATTTTTTTAACGTTTATTTATTTTTGAGACAGAGCATGAATGCGGGAGAGTCAGAGAGAGAGGGAGACACAGAATCTGAAACAAGCTCCAGGCTCTGAGTGGTCAGCACAGAGCCCGACGCGGGGCTTGAACTGATGGACCGAGAGATCATGACCTGAGCCGAAGTCGGACGCTTAACCAACTGAGCCACCCAGGCGCCCCAAATACATTTTAGTTGACTGAAATATAATGATGGAAGTAAAATAGATTTTTAAAAATTTTACATAAATCAAAAAACAGTAATGGAAATTAAATAAGAATATTTTTAATAGAAATTAAAAGTAAAAATGAAGTTTTTCTCTTTCTGCATTGAAGAAAAAGAAAAGTAATGAAAAAAATAAAAAGAAAAAAAGGAAATTTTTTGAAAATTTGAAAAGGTGAATACACTAAATTAGACTAAAATAAAATGATTGAAGTAAAATAGAATTTGAAAAAATTTACATAAAAACACAAAATATAGTAATGAAAATTAAATAAAAATATTTTTTAAAAAATTGAAAGTAAAAATGAAGGTTTTCTCTTTCTGCATTCAATAAAAAGAAAAGAGATGAATAGGAGAAAAAAACGAAAAAGAAAGGAAAAAAAGGAAATTTTTTCAAAATTTGAATAGGTGAATACAGTGAAGCAGACTAAAGTAAAATGATGGAAGTAAAGTAGAATTTGAAAAAAAAATACACAAAAGTAAAAAATATAGTAATCAAAATTAAAGAAAGATATTTTTAATAAAAATTCAAAATAAAAATTATTTTTTTATTTTTGTATTCAAGAAAAAGAAAAGAATTTTAAAAGAGAAAAAGAAAAAAGAAAGAAATAAAATTGTGTAAATAAACCTGCTAACAGATTGAAGTAGGACTGTATTGTTTCATTTTCCCCTAGGAGTCTGTGTAGCAGTTTATAGTCCATAAACTAAGCCGGCAGTGAGAGTTGTGTTCTTGAAATTCAAAGTTGGCCCAGTTGAGCGGGATTCAGTGTAACAGCTCTGCTCTTCACTAGATGGCGCTGCTAGCCTACTGGGGTGGATTGTTGTGGAGCTCATAAGTGAGTTCGTGCATGCGCAGGAGTGGTGAAAATGTTGCCACTCTGCTACCTAGTCTGTTCTCCAGTATCAGCAATCACGCACACATCCTCTGTCTTCAGCTCTCCTCTCCTCCCCACTTTTTCACTTTCTGTGACCAGACCCCAGGCAGTACCACTCTCCCAAGTTTTGTCTCTGATGCGGTGTTTTCTCTGGCCCCTTACTTCAGAAAGTCTGTGGCTTTGATCCTTTCTGCCCCTCTGCAGGGGTGTCTCACCAAGAAATGGCCGAATGTCGACTGCACCCAGGAACACCCGCTGGACCCTACTGTTGCAGGTGCCCCAAGACTGTGGCCAGGTGCCAGCCTTCCCCCAAAAATGTTTGTGAGACAGTGTAGCAGCAGCGTTTCAGGGATTATGGAAAATCACAACACACTTCTGGCACCAGGCTTCACCCTCAATGACTTTGCCCCAGCACCAATGAATGTGGCTGCCTTCTGGGGTCTGCTGAGACCAGGTGGCTTCAACAGTCTCTACCAAATGTCTGTCAAGCAGTGGAACCGCTTTTCCCCATGTGGCCTGAGAACCTCCCAGACCCCATTCTGTCCCTGGGGATTCATCCTTCCCACCAGAGCACTGCAGAGTTGCAGCCTTTGTGCTCCCCTTGTTTACAGTCTTAATGGAATTTAAACCCTCTCCTTTCTCCTTTCTCCCTTTTTAGTTTAGTCCCTGCGGTGCTTCCAATTTTCCACTTTCTCTCCAGCTGCTTTTGGGGAGGGATGCTTTTCCTGTATTCTCCCCACCTCCCCAGTCTCCATCCTCTTTCTGCCTGCAAAAGTGGTTCCCTACCTTTTGTAGCTCTTGCTCCCCAAGTTCAGCTCTGCACACCATGTACCTGCTGAATTCTGTGGTTCAGGCTGTGCAGATTGTTGTGGTAATCTTCCAATCAGTTTTCTAGGTGTGTACGATGGTTTAATGTTGATCTGGCTGTATTTCATGTATGCGAGACACACAAAAAGCTTCCATGCTGTTCCACCATCTTCTAGATTTAAAATTTTTTAATGTTTATTTATTTTTGAGAGAGAGAGAGAGAGTGGGGGAGAGGCATAAAGAAAGAGAGACAGAATCTTAAGTAGGGTCCAGGCTCTGAGCTGTCAGCACAGAGCCTGAAGCAGGTCTTAATCCCATGGATCATGAGATCATGACCTAAGCTGAAGTCAGATGCTTAGCCGACTGAACCACCTAGGAGCTCCTCAGACAAACTAAATTTTAAAACAAAGATCACAAAAACAGATGAAGAAGGGCATGATATCATACCTAAGGGGTCTATTCATCAAAAAGAGCTAACAAATTGTGGGGGCACC
Source organism: Neofelis nebulosa (assembly GCF_028018385.1). Lineage (NCBI taxonomy): Eukaryota > Metazoa > Chordata > Mammalia > Carnivora > Felidae > Neofelis > Neofelis nebulosa. Next base: position 74,000,000 of record NC_080800.1, read on the forward strand.
TGATCAGCTCAGTCAGTTAAGGCTCATGTCATGATCTCACAGTTTGTGGGTCAAGCCCTTCATCGGGCTCTATGGCATTAGCACAAAGCCCGCTTTGGATCCTCTGTGCCCTCTCTCTCTTCCCCTCCTCATTCGTCCTCTCTCTCTCAGATTTAAAATAAATAAGAACTTGAACAAAATTTAAAAAATGAAAAGAAGAGCTAACAATTGTAAATGTTTATTTCCCCAACATGGAGAAACCCAAATATATAAGTCAATTTTTCACAAATATAAACAAATGTATACATAAAACTGTAATTGTAAGGAATTTTATTGCTCCATTAACATCAATTTACAGATCACCTAGGCAGAAAATCAATAAGGAAACAAAAACTTTGAATGATACATTGGACCAGATGGATTTAAAAGATATATTCTGAACTTTTCATCCTCAAGTGGCAGAATACACATTCTTCTCCAGTGCACATAGAACATTCTCCAAAATAGATCACTGCAAGCCTCATTCAATGTTTTCAAATCAATCAATGTGATACATATATTAATAAAAGAAATGAGGGGCGCCTGGGTGGCGCAGTCGGTTAAGCGTCCGACTTCAGCCAGGTCACGATCTCGCAGTCCGTGAGTTCGAGCCCCGCGTCAGGCTCTGGGCCGATGGCTCGGAGCCTGGAGCCTGTTTCCGATTCTGTGTCTCCCTCTCTCTCTGCCCCTCCCCCGTTCATGCTCTGTCTCTCTCTGTCCCAAAAATAAATAAAAAAAAAAAAAAAAAACAAAAACGTTGAAAAAAAAATTTAAAAAAAAAAAAAAATAAAAGAAATGATAAGAATCATAAGATCCTGTGAATAGATGCAGAATTTTTTGACAAAATACAGCATCCTTTCATGAAAAAATATTCTCAAGAAAGTTGATTTTCCCATGACGTCAGGGACATGACAGGGATGACGACTCTCACTATTGTTCCACATATTGTTGGAAATCCTAGCCTCAGCAATCAGACAACAAAATGTAATAAAAGGCATACAAATTGGCAAAGAGGAAGTCAAAATTTCACTCTTCACAGATGAAATAATACTCTACATGGAAAACCCAAAATACTCCACCAAGAAACTGCTAAAGCTGATAAAAGAATTCATCAAATTCACAGAATATAAAATCAATATACAGAAATCAGTAGCATTTTCATATACCAATTATGAAGTAACAGAAAGAGGTATCAGGGAAGAGATTATCACATTTACAATTGCATCAAAAACTGTAATATAACTAAGAATAAATCTAACCAAAGAGGTAAATGATCTGTACACTGAAAACTATAGAATGCTTATGAAAGGAATTAAAGACACAGAGAAATAGAAAACCATTCCATGCGTATGGATTAGAAGAAAAAATATTGTTCAGATGTCAATACCACCCAAAGCAATCTACACATTCAGTGCAATCCCAATCAAAATAGTACCAGCATTTTTCACAGAGACAGAACAAACAACCCTAAAAGTTGTATGGAACCACAAAAGACCCAAAGTATCCAAGGTAATGTTGAAAGAGAAAACCAAGGCTGGAGTCATCATGATCCCAGACTTTAATCTGTATTACAAAGCTGAAATCATCAAAAAAGTGTGGTACTGTCACAAAACAGACACATAATTCAATGGATTGAATAGAGAACCCAGAAATGGACCCACAAATATATGGTCAACTAATTTTCAACAAAGCAAGAAAGAGTATAGAATGGAGAAAGACAGTCTATTTAGCAAATGATGCTGTGAGACCTCGACTGCAACATGCAGAAGAATGAAACTGGACTGCTTTCTTACACCATACACAAAAATAAATTCAAAATGGATGAAAGAGCTAAATGTGAGACAGGAAGCCATCAAAATCATACAAGAGAAAACAGCAAATTTTTTGAACTCAATAATAGCAACTTCTTGCTTGAAATGTCTCCCTTTGAAGGAAAGGGAAGAAGAAGCAAGGGAAATAAAAGCAGAAATGAGCTATTGGGACCATTTCAAATTAAAAAGTTTCTGCACAGCAATGGAAACAACAAAACTAAAAGGCAACTGATGTAATGGGAGAAGATATTTGCAAGTGACATATTGGATAAAGGGTTAGTATCCAAAATCTATGAAGAACTTACCAAAGTCAACACCAAAAAAAAAATCTTGAAGGATGGACAGAAAATGTGCATAGACACTTGTCCAAAGAAGACATCCAGATGGCAAACAGACACATGAAAAGGTGCTCCACACTGCTCATCATCAGGGAAATACAAATCAAAACCACATTGAGATACCACCTCACACTGGTCAGGGTGGCTAAAATTAACAGCACAGGAAACAACAGATGTTGGTGAGGATGTGGAGAAAGTGGATCCTCTTGCACTGTTTGTAGGAATTCAAACTGGTACAGCCACTCTGGAAAGCAGTGTGGACTTTCCTTAAAATATTATAAATAGAATTACCTATGACCTAGTAATTACACTATTAGGAATTTATCCAAAGGATACAGAAGTGCTAATTTGAAGGGGCACATGCACCCCAATGTTTATGGCAGTCCTATCAACAATAACCAAGTTATGGAAAGAGCTCAAATGATCATTAACTGATGAATGGAATAAGAAGATGTGGCATATATACACAATAGAATTCTACTTGGCGATGAAAAAGAATGGAATCTTGCCATTTGCAACAGCATAGATAGAACTGGAAGGTATTATGCTAAGTGAAATAAGTCAGCCAGAGAAAGATAGATATCACATTAGTTCACTCATATGTGGAATTTGAAAAACTTAAAATATTATCATAACTGAAGGGAAGAAAAAATAAGATAAAAGCAGAGAGGCAAATCATTAGCGACTCTTAAATACAGAGAATAAACTGAGGGTTGATGTGTTTGGGGAAAGTAGGTGATAGGCATTCAGGAGGACACTTGGGATGAGCACTGGGTGTTATATGTAAGTGATGATTCACTGGATTCTACTCTTGAAGCCAAGACTACACTGTATGTTAACTAACTTGAGAATTAATATACATACATATATATTTAAGGATAATATATTTTTTTTCTTAAGTTTGTATGTAATACTGTTAAGAGAAAACAATTAAAAATATGCATTAAAAAAAGAAAACCCGGAAGACTTCACCAAAAAATTACCAGAAGTGATACATGAATACAACAAAGTCACAGGATACAAAATCAATGGTCAGAAATTGGTTACATTTCTATACACCAATAATGAAACGGCACAAAAGGAAATCAAGGAATTGGTTGCATTTGCAATTGAAACAAAACCAATAAGATACTGGTGTGCCTGGGAGGCTCAGTTGGTTTAGCATCTGACTTTGGCTCAGGTCATGATCTCATGGTTCGTGGGTTTGAGTCCTTCGTAGGGTACTGTGTCGACAGCTTGCTCAGAGCCTGTAGCCTGCTTCAGATTCAGTGCCTCCTTCTATCTCTGCCACATGTCTGTTCACACTCTGTCTCTCTCTGTCTCTCGAAAATAAATAAATGTTAAAATGAAAATGTTTAAATACAATGAGATACCTGGGAATAAACTTAATCAAGGAGGTAAAAGATCTGTCTCTTTAAACTACAGAACACTTATGAAAGAAATTGAAGAGGATACCAAGAAATGTCAAAGCATTCAATGCTCATGGATTGGAAGAACAAAAATGGTTAAAATGTCCGTATTACCCAAACAATTTATACATTCAATACAATCTTCATCAAAATACCATGAGCATTTTTCACAGAGTAACAAAAAACAATCCTAAAATTTGTGTGGAACCAAAAAGGCCCCAAATATCTAAAGCAATCCTGAAAAAGAAAAAAAAAATAGACACACAACAATTCCAGATTTCAAGCTATATAATAAAGTTTTAGTCATCAGACAGAACAGTACTGGCACAAAAACAAACACATAGATCAATGGAATGGAATAGACAAAACCAGTAATGTACCTACAAATATATGCTCAACTAATCTTTGAACGAAGTAGGAAAGTATATCCAATGAAAAAAAGACATTCTCTTCAACAAATGTTATTGGGAAAAGTGGACAGCAACATGCAAAAGAATGAAACTGGTCCATTTTCTTACACCATACACAAAAAAATAAATTCAAAATGGATTAAAAACCTACACGTAGGATGGGAAGCCATCAAAATCTTAGAGGAGAACACAGGCAGGAAAGTCTTTGACCTTGACTGTAACAACTTCATACAAACATGTATCTGGAAGCAAAGGAAACAAAAGCAAAAACAAACTATTGGGACTTCATCCAAATAAAATTCTTCTACACAGTGAATGAAACAATCAACAAAACTAAATGGCAGCCTATAGGATAGGAGATGATCTTTGCAAATGGCCTATATGATAAAGGATTAATATCCAAAATTTAAAAGGAATGTATCACACTCAGTTTCCAAAAACCAAATAATCTAGTTATCAAATGGACAGAGGACATGACTATACACTTTTCCAAAGAAGACATACAGATGGCCAATAGACACATAAAAAGATACTCAACATCAAGGAAATACAAGTCAAAATCACTATGAGATACCACCTCAAACCTGTCACAATGGTTAAAATTAACAATACAAGAAACAACAGGTGTTGGTAAGCACAAGGAAAACGGGAACCCTCTTACACTGTTGGTGGGAATGCAAACTGACACACTACTCTAGAGAATAGTATGGAGGTTCCACAAAAAATTAAAAATAAAACCGCCCTACAACCCAGCAAATGCACTACTAGGTGTTTACACAAAGGATACAAAAATGCAGATTCGAAGGGGGTAGATGTACCCTGATGTTTATAGCAGCATTATCAACAATAGCCAAAATATGGTGACAGCCCAAATGTCCATCAACTGATGAATGGAAAAAGGGAGGTGGTATATATAGTGGAATATTTCTCATCCACCAAAAATAATGAAATCTTGTCATTTACAATGACATGGGTGGAGTTTGTATGTATTATGCTAAGCTAAATAAATTACTCAAAGGAAGACAAATACCATATGATTTCACTCATAGATGGAATTTAAGAAACAAAACAGATGAACATATGGGAAGGGGAAAGAGTGAGCTTAACAATGAGAGACTCTAAAGATAGAGAACACACAGTGTTGATGGAGGGAGGTGGGTGGGTGATGGGCTATATGGGTGATGGGTATTAAGGAGAGCACTTGTTATAATAAGCACTGGGTGTTGTATGTAAATGACGAATCACTGACTTCTATACCCAAAACCAATAACTAACAGGATCAACTGTTAACTAGCAGAATTTAAATAAAAATTTGAAAAGTGAAAAATAAAAAAAAAAAAATTAAAGACTTACATTCCTAAAACTCTCATTTCCTACTGTATAGCCTCTTTCTGCTTTCTGAAACTCTCAATTGTAATTTTAGAATCTATGAAAGAGTGATAGAAGGCCATATAGTATTGAGTTGGTATATATCTGATGCTATATTTCTTGAATGAAATACCTAGCTCAATTTCAGCCTAAAAGTAGGTTTTTATGTTATATTCCAGACATAAATTCATTAATTCTTGAATGTTTATACTTATCTTCCTAACTATGTTGATGTAACTGTCGTTTGATTATTTCAATTTGATTGGTAATAACTAAGCATTCTTGGAAATTTGCATAGACATAATATGAAAGTAAGCACTTAAATTAGTATACGGATAGACCAATTATATCTAATCACTGATTAGTGATATAGTAAGCTGCTATGTACTAAGTATGTACTAAGGGTAAAACAATCTGAGAAACATTTAAAAATATAATATATGAATCATGATCTCAAAAAAGCAAAAATAGCTTTGGAGATATAAGATATGAAAATAAATATCTACAGTGTAAGGGAGAAAATGGCAAGTGTCTCATTTTGACTATCTATAGGAAGGGGTAAAAAACTAACTTAATAGAGTAAAACTAGTAAAAAGTGTTTTGAACTTGCTGGGAAAGCACAATCCAAATGAGATAGGTTAGAGCAATGTTTCTTAAACATAAGTATGCATCAGTACCACCTGGGTATATTTTTAAAAATATATATATTCCTGTGTCTCACAACCAGGGAATCCTATTCAGTTGGATTGTGGTAAAACCTGGGAATTAAATTTTACCAAAATTCTCAAACAATTCATATTAAAGGAATCCATGTCAAGAAACATAAAGGAACACATCATATCATCGCATTATTACTAATTGTTCATATGTATTGAGCAACTACTCTGTCCTTGGCCTTGTGTTTCTGTAGTGTAGTTGTTATCACATTTTTCTGACACTGGCTTAATGATCATTATCTCATGTAATCCTTAGAACTATGCTATGACATAAGAACCATTACTACCTCATTGTATAAATGAGAAAAATATAATACAGAAAGGATAATTTACTCAAAGTCAGCAAGTCAGTAACCAGTGGAGATGGAATTTAGTCTGAAGAGGACTTCAGCCCAGGCCTCAGGTAAATAGTTCTAGGAATAAAGATACCTGGGATAGGAAAGAGCATGACAAGCCAGGTGAAGCCTGACTCCTTGACTGAAAATCCCTTCGGAGACTGCAATGCACTAGCTATACATTAAGTCTGGTGTGGAAAGTGCAGCTTCCACAGTGAAGCCTGTAAGATAATGCCTTTGTAATTGCCTATGGTCAGAACTGAAAACTCACACATAAGTTTCTAGTAGGAGCCAAACCACTCAGTTTCTGCCTTTATGAATTTTATATTACTAGAGAGTTCCAAAAATTACTTATAAAACTTTGCATTGATTAAATGTATCATTTCCTAAACCATATGGATCCATGTCTAATTTATTTGCTGTTATCTAAGGCTTGTAATAACCCATGGGAAATGGTCCCAATATGCTATGAAAGCGAGTTGTTTGTATTGTTATTACTAAGTTGTTGCTAAAAGGAATTGTTTGGCTTGAAATATAAAGGAATAGTTCGATTTACTTTTAAAATGCAAGCAATAATTCTTGATAAGTAAGTGAGAAGATGCAAAAATGGAGAAATGCTATATTTATGATTTAGCTTTTTTCCTGCTGGTAAAATACTGATGAAGAATTCTGAAAGCTAAGATGACATGAATCTGAGTCTATACCAAGTGCTTTAGTTAAACATTGTACAGTTATTTTAATTTTTTCTTATAAAGGAGACGTCATTGTCATTTGCATCGCTCACTCCCCATCCTGAGTAGGTGATATATAGTTGATAACACACATTTACAAATGCATTTGATTTAAGTGCTACATGAAAGTGGAAGTGTCAAGGTGATTCATCTGTATTCCAGTGCTGACAGTTGCATAGCACAAAGTAGAGCAAGAATTGTCTGGATCAAAGTAATAGAGATGACAAATCAAACAGGTGGCATTTTCTAATTCCAAGGACAAGATATCTATAAATATAATATGACAGATGAAGAATCTAAATAGCATCCTCCACATTCACAGTGACCTGAAGCACTGTGTAAATTGTAAAGATGTGTTGCCAGTGTGTTTATTATGTGGGCAAAGAGAACAATCATTCTGTCCTCTAAAGTTGATCTCCCACACCCATGGAGGTTAGAATGAAAAAAATAATATTTCCACTTACCTAAGTAGAATTTTATAGGAGTAGATCCCCAGAACATGTAGGAAATAAGGCTAAGTATGAAAAGATAAGCAAGAAGCAAAAATATCAGTAGAAAAACAATGTTTTGTTCCCTAAAATACTGATATTTTAATTTATATCATCATTGCTATCTATATATCTATATCTATCTATATCTATCTATATCTATCTATCTATCTATATATATATATATATATATATATACACCAGGAATATTGCCCAGGAATCTGACAAAGATCAGAAGACCTACTGTCACATTGGTTTGTGGAAATATTTATAAATTGTGTGACCTTGGTATTCTATCAACAAAGCAAATCTTGTGTTCATAATAATCCTAAAAAGTTAAGCCTTGATAATCTGTTAGTTCTTAAAGTGGACCAATATTTACTACTTCCACCAAAATGACACAATAGATATCTATGCTTTTGGTTCTAGTAAAAGGTATGGAACAAAAAACATTTTCTTCAATTTGGCTCTTACATTTGGTATTGGGTTCTGAATTTCTTTTTGAAATTAAACATATGTTTAAGTTTACAAGTGAGAAACGAATCACAAATTATTTACATTAGTTAAACAAACATGCATGTATTAAATATTTTGGAAGACTGTTTTTGGGAAAATACAAAATATTGACATTGACTTAACTGACTAAATTAACCAAACAAGGAAATATTTAATATTGTATTTTAGTAATTTAGTACTGACTGCTTTTATATGTGAAGCACCATGTCTCAACACTATATATAAGTTATCTTATTTGATCCTCAAAACAACCCTATGACATAGACACTATTACTTCCCCATTTTAGAGATGAAATCAGAAGCAGACAGTGATTAGGTCAGGGTCACACAAGTGATAAGCAGGTAGTTAAGAGTCAAATGCTGAGAGTTTGAGTCCACAGCCTATGCTTTTAACTACTATACTAGATATAAGGGGAAATTATTGTTTCAGATAATGATCAGATAGAAGATCAAGAAGGGTGTTTTATTTTTTTATTGCTGGCTGTCTTGACAACACTTTATTTGCATTTCAATTAAGAATAACAAAACAAACACAGCAGCTATAATTTACACTTTCTTTTGGAGTGAAGATAATTCTTAAAATAAGTGAATATTTGGGGTGCCTGAGTGGCTCCGTGGGTTAAGCGTCCCACTTCAGCTCAGGTCGTGATCTCACAGTTTGTGAGTTTGAGCCCCGCGTCAGGCTCTGTGCTGATAGCTCAAAGCTTGGAGCCTGCTTTGGATTCTGTGTCTCCTTGTCTCTCTGCCCCTCCACTTTTGATCTGTCTGTCAAAAAAAAAATAAATGTAAAAAAAATAAAAATAAAAAAATAAAATAAGTGAATAGTCAATAGCTATAACAAAGATTTCTCATCATTTCAAAATAAACATGGTCTTGGTTTTTAATTTATTATTTTCAACAACTGTGAATTTATGAGTAGGTATGTTATCACTGAAGGTTGAATAATATTCATTGACTGTACTGCATATAGGCCAAAATGTAATTCTTATCAAAGTATTTATGTATTTTTAATACTTATTTCTTCTCAAACTTTCAATACAACTGTTCTTTTTACAAAACAAAATAAAATAAAATGAACGTGAACAGTGTTAGGCCTTCTATATGACTTATTGAGTCAGGCATACATTTTAAATTAACTTTTAAAGTTGAGTAAATTAATACAATTTAAATAAAATATTAAATTATTCATATTAAGCAAAATATCACTGCTAGATAGTATGGATATTTGAAACATTAGGAGGTATTATTTTCTGTGACTTGAAAATGTTATCATGTAAAATGAATTATATTTATTTAATATATTTTGAATTAAATTTTTTAATTTAATTAAAAACTTTAACGTTTGTTTATTTTTAAGAGAGAGAGAGAGAGAGACAGAGCATGAACAGGGGAGGGGCAGAGAGAGGGAGACACAGAATCAAAACAGGGTCCAGGCTCCGAGCTGTCAACACAGAGCCCTACATGGGGCTGGAACTCAGGAACTGCAAGATCATGACCCGAACTGAAGTCAGACGCTTAACCGACTGAGCCACCCAGGTGCCCCATATTTAATATAATTATTTATTCCAAAGATTCCACCATATTCAAGTACATGAATGCATGTTAGTAGGTGACTAGTCTCTTTTAGTTGTTTCATAGACAACACTTATATTCAGTTTTTATAATTACAATGATGTTTCAGATATTATGCTCTTTATCCTGACATTTTTCAAGAATTCTATATATTCATGCTTTAACCAAAGTTTTCTAAATGACAGCAAAGAAGAGATAAAGGAAATATTTAGATGAGTAACTAAAACAAATTGATCAGGCCAATGACCCAGACATTAGGTCATTCAGTAAGATATATATATATATATACACACACATATATATATATATATATATATATATATATATATCCATTTGCCTATGGATGGACACTTTGGTTGCTTCCATAAGTCAACTATTGAAAATAATGCTGCAATAAACATAGGGGTGTGTATGTCTTTTCCAATTAGTGTTTTCATTTTCTTTGGGTAAATACCCAGTAGCAGAATTATCAGATCATGTAGTATTTCTATTTTTAATTTTTTGGGGAGAAACTCCATACGATTTTTCACAGTGGCTGTAAAATTTCCATTTCTCCTAACAACACATAAGCGTTCTATTTTCTTCACATCCTCACCAACACTCGTTATTTCTTGTCTTTTTTATCTTAGCCATTCTGACATTTGTAAGGTGATACCTTCTTGAGGTTTGGTTGGAGATTCCTTGATGACTAGTGATGTTCAACATCTTGTCATGTATCTGTTAGCCATCTGTATGTCTTCTTTAGTAAAATGTTTATTCTGGTCTTCTGTCCATTTTTAATCAGATTATTTTGAGGTTCTGGTGTTGGCTTATGTACATTCTTTATAATTTTTGGACGTTAATCCTTTATTGGATATGTCATTTGAAAATATGTTCTTCAATTTAGTAGGTTATCTTTTTGTTTTTTGATGGTTTCCTTCACTGGGAAAAAATTTTATTTTGGTGTAATCCCAATAGTTTATTTTTGCTTTTGTTTCCCTTGCCTGAGGAGACATATCCATAAATGTGTTGTTAAGAACGATGCCCAAGACATTATTGCTTATGTTTTCTTGTAAGACTTTTATAGTTTCATGTTTCATATTTATGTCTTTAACCCATTTTGAGTTTATTTTTGTGTATGGTGTGAGATAGTGGTCCAGTTTCATTCTTTTGAATGTAGCTTTCCAGTTTACCCAGCACCATTTATTGAAGAGATTATCTTTGCCCCATTGTATATTCTTGCTTCTTTTGCCATAGGTTAATTGACTATATAAGCGAGGCTTTATTTCTGGGCTTTCTATTCTTTTCCATTGACTTATGTGTCTATTTTTGTGTCAGTATCTTACCGTTTTGACGACTACAGGTCTGTAGAATATCTTGAAATCTGAGAAGGTGATATCTCCATATTTCTTATTCTTTCTCAAGACCACTTTGGTTATTTGGGGTCTTTTGTGGTTTTATAAAATTTTAAAATTATTTGTTCTAGTAGTGAAAAATGCTCTTGAGAGGAAAGTAATTTTTTGTGTGGCCCTTAATACTCAATTATTGTTAAAAAATTTCAATCCAATAAATTACTTATTTTTTAACGTTTATTTATTTTTGAGAGAGACAGAGACAGAGTGTGGGTGGGTGAGGGGCAGAGAGAGAGGGAGACACAGAATCTTAAGCAGGCTCCAGGCTCTGAGCTGTCAGCACAGCCCCCCTGACGTGGGGCTTTAACTCACAAATCACAACATCATGACCTGAGCCAAAGTCGGTAGCTTAACCGACGGAGCCACCCAGTCACCCCCAAATTACTTAATTGTAAAACACCTTTCAAATGTCAGTGTTGCCCAGTACCTAGCCAGTGCCTGGTAAATAATTGGCAACCAGTACATATATTTTGAATTAAAATACAAATAAGCATTATTATTCACATATTGAAGATTAATAAAGAGAAATAATTGAGACAGTATCATATATTTGCTAAGAGACATACCTAGAATTTCAGCCATGATTTCTTAACTCACAATGTCTGTGATCTTTCAACTAAGCCATATTGCCTATCATGTGTTGAAAAGTTTGGAAGAACACTAGAGAATATTGTAAAATTTTTGTTAACTATTGTTGCCCTAAATTGATTTCTTGTAGGTTGAATAATTATATAAGTGAAGTGAAGTGGAATTAAAGCATGTTTTAATTTCTATAGCCAAAATCGTATATTCTTTTATGAGTCACTCAGTATTACATAATTAACTTCAAAACATACATATGTAATATTTTAATTTGTTTTCCTAATTATAACTTTAAAAATACCCAAAGTATTTCTAATTCTAAAACTAATAAAATTTTAGTGGTTGTTCCAAAGACCTTTTTGAATGGAAAGCAATTGAAGTTGCAACATGAAGGGCTAATATTGAGTTTTTTCTCATATTTAGATACACATAAACAATCTAAATCGTGATTTGGCAGTTTAAGGATAATTTTCTTTGTTAAGCTTTCAAAATGAAACTTAACAATACAACTACAACAAGACTTACAAGAAATATTTTTATATCATTTATGTAATTATTTTATTTAAAACATATATAGACTGTTTTGCTATTTATATGTATGCATATAATGTTATATACATTATAATGTGGAAATATAAAGATACAAAATATAAAGTTATATACAAATACATATCTATGATATATAAATATGTGTAAGGGTAAAAAATGTATAATGATATATATGTATATATAAATTCTTCACATTATCATTACTAGGTGAAATGAAATGGAAAAAAAAAGCTCTTAACCATGCTACGTGAAAAGAGGACAGTAAATAAAATGAAAAATAGAGATTTATTATTCAACACAAAACTTCTTTAGAATTATTTTTCAGACTAAATTATATGTTCTCCGTAGCTATTTAACCTTAACTCCTTTTTCTTTTCAGTAGTGGAAGCATTATATAGTTGCTATTATGGTGTTCAATACATTAACTTAAAACAGAAAGCACTCAAAGCCTCAGATGCTAAAAATTATGGTTGTTAAAAGTAGAGTAAAACAGGTCATTGAAGAAATAACTGGGAATAAGCCCTTGTCTATGAGGTTTATATATCATATTGACAACAAGAAAAAATTTACTTAGAAAAGTATAAGCTTTTTCAACATGAAAAAGGTAAGTACTACAAAAGCTTTAGTGAAGTTTATTCCTTTAATACTATTGCCTGCTCTAATCTGTAAAGTAAATATAATTTATGTATTTCAAAGGAAAACTAGATAAAAAGAAAACTGAAAAAAGAAAATGAAAGGATAAAGACACATATATCCTGAAAGTATGGTTGACATAAAGATTTATTCAAAAATATGCTGAATGTTGAGATCCTGCATTTCAATTACTACATAAAATTTTTCACATGAAAGTAAAATGTGACAAATTTAAGGTGGATACTATTGCAAAAAATAACATTACAGAGAATAATGGATAAAAGGCAACAGAGAAAATAAAATTCAGGCATATATTATATTCAGTTAATCTAAAAGATGGCTGAAACATAAGGAAAGGGGAAAAAAAGAACAAATGGACAAATAGAAATCAAATAATTATGTGACGCTCTTTAATATAACTGTATAAACATTCAGATTAAATGTAAAGGGACTAAATACCCAAATTAAAAGCAAAGATTGTCAGAATGGATAAAAAGTTTAAAACTAAATATATGTGCTAGGAAGAAATATTCTTTAACTTTAAAGACAAGAATAGGTTATAACTAAAAGTACTGAAAAAAGAAATACCATGCTACCACTAAAAATAGTGGAAGAAATTGCCTGAAGTAACTATGCCATATGTACTTTATATTGTAAGCCATAGCATGTGATTTTTGTAATGCAAGTGCTTGACATAAGTTTTGAATGCTGGGACATCCACTTCAAAGACATATCCACTTAATGATGGTTGTCTTGAATTAACGCATTACCAGCTACAAGATAAAACTACTAGATAAAGAGCCAGGCCACCTTCAACCACCCTCTTCTCCCATTGAGGCTTTTGTTTGTTTGTTTTAGAGAACTTGTTTCATTTCAGTGACTGACCATTTGTGTCACTTATTGTTTTTTTTCATCTCGTGCTTTAAATTATCACTTTTATGTTTTAAATTCACCAATAAAGAATGAGTTTGTGACATCCTAGGCTTGACATTAATAAAAACAGAACCTCAGGATTCTGTGCACTCCTTCTCTATGCATGACTTCACTGTGTGTCCCTAGGTATGCTGGGTCATGTTTTAGGTCCTATAAGTAATAAGACTTTAAGTTTTCAATGTTTTAAGATGGTTATTGCTGAAGAGCATCTTTCAACAATAATAAGAACCACAACAGCTGGTCCAGCCACAACATTGGTTGTTGATAGGCTGAGATAAGTACATAACACTGTCTAAATAAATTTCAGAAAAAAAAATATATTATCAGACATAAAGGAAATTATTTCAGAATGATAAAAGGGAAAGTTTACTATGAGGAACTAATCCTAAATACTTATACGCTTAATGACAGCACTTAAAAATACATGAGGGGAGACAGTTAAGGTGGTGGAATAGTAGGAGGACTCTATGCTTGCCTTGTATATCAAACACAGATAGATAAATATAAAATCATTCTGAATACCCAAGAAATCAATCTGAGGACTGAGAAAACAAACTGAACAACTAGAAGGATAGAAGAGGTCACATTGTGGCAGGTAAGAGGTTTGTAGATATGACTTGAGGGAGAAAAGGATCATGGGTGCTGAAGAGGGGATTAATGTCTGATTACAGAGAAAGGAGAGGAAGACAGAGAAACAATGACAGAGAGGGAGACAGTGAGCAGTGTACAGGGGATCACATAAGAAAAAGAATTCCCTGAAACCATTGACTGTGAAACAAGATGGTCCGATTATTATGAGGTGTTACAACAAGCAGAGCCCAAAGACTGGAATTTTAGAATTCCACGCTGTGCTCAGTGTGGAGCCTGGAAGGCACAGTGGTGTTCCCATGGAGAAGGAGTGCAGAGGCCTGGGAGCAGATGGCATGATCTAAGGATCCCCTGGGGTGCACAGGGAAAGATGTTTCCCCCTTCTTGGTGTGTGCATGGCAGAGGTAGCATAGCCTCTCAGGGGACAAAAGAGCAGGCAGGCAACATTGACATCCCTCACCCAGTAAACATAATGGGCAGAGACAACTGTTGAAGATGGCTAACTTAGAATCAGGCATTTTGCTATGATTTGTTATGAACTCCAAGCTCTTCTGTGACTGCCCTTCTGGGACAAAACTGCACCAGCTGTATCATGGTGTGACCCTTCCTCAGAAGACCAGCATGTGTCCACACCTCACTGGGTCCTTAAAGTTTGGAAGTTTGAAACTCAACCAGCATGCCTGAGATAAAACACAGGTGCCCTGTACTCCCAGGTGGAAAGATGGCCCAGATATAGACAGGGTGAAGGCAGGAATTTGAGGAACATTTGGGAAACATGAGTGGAGATTGTTTGCTCTTCTTTGAGGGCTTCCTGGACAGCCACGAGTGCAAACTCTTCTCTCCAAGTAATAGGGAGAGGGCTGGTACCATCTTTCTCCCTCAACCATCAGCACAGGCTGATTTCAGTGAGCAGCACAGCGCAAAGAGTGGAGGCCTGAGCTGCTACCAACAATGCCCATGCCCCTGTGCTCCACAGGTGCTTCTTTACTAGGGAAGTGTGCCTGAGAACCAGAGCATCAGGCCCCTCCCCCAGAAGACCAGCAGAAATTGCCTACATGCACCAAGTCTACTAACCATAGACTGCTGCAAAGCTTCAGCTCCAAAGGAAATATGATCAAGTATCTTTTAACAAGCAGACCATATCACACCTATTTAAGACTTTCCACACCCTGGCCAAGGCCCAAAGACTCCCCACTATAGGCAAGCAGAAACCCTGCAGAGAACTGACCTGAGGGAAAAAGCAGCCAAAACACAGCAGCACAATGCACACAGCATACACCACAAACACTTCCTGAGATGTGAGGCACTGAAGAGTATATGACCTCTTATTAATGAATTCATCACTCTCAGGAGAAGGGAACATAAGAGGTTTCCCTAACAGAAGACAAGGTAGAAAAAATGCTGAGACACAGGAAGTCATCCCAAAAGAAGAAATAAAAACAGGTCACAGCAAGAGATCTAAGCAAAAGAGCTATAAATAATATGCCTGATATAGAAATTAAAACAACAATAATAAGGATACTGCTGGGCCTGAGAAAAGCATACAAGACTGCAGGAAGTCCCTAACCACAGAGATAAAAGACATAAAAACTAGTCAGGCAGAAATAAAAAGTGTTATAACCAAGATGTGAAACCAACTAGATGTAATGACCAGAAGGATGGAATAAGCAGAGGAATCAATAGGTGATATAGACTATAAAATTAAGGAAAATAATGAAGCTGAAAAGAAGAGGGAAAGAAAAATATTGGATCCAAAATGGAGACTAAGGGAACTCAGTGACACCACAAAGCATAATAACATTCATATCATAGGAGTCCCAGAACAATAGGAGAGGTAAAAAGGGGCATAAGGTTTATTTGAGGAAACTATAGCTAAGAACTTTCCTAATCTGTGGAAAGAAACATCCAAATGCAGGAGGTACAGAGAACTCCCATCAAAATCAATGAAAACTGGCAAACACCAAGATATACCATACTGAAATTTGCAAAATATAGAGATCAGGAAAAAATCCTAAAAGGAACAAGGGGAAAAAATCACTAATTTATAGGGGAAGACAAATTAGGTTACCACAAAACCTCTTCATAGACACTTGGCAGGCCAGAAGGGAAGGGCATGATATATTCAATGTGTTCAATGGGGAAAACATGCAGCCAAGAATACTCTATCCAGCAAGGCTGTCATTCAGAAGAGAAGGAGAGATAAAGAGTTCCCCCCCCCAAAAAAAATGATACTGTGACCAACAAACTAGCCCTGAAAGAAATATTAATGGGAACTCATTGAGTGAAGAAGAAAGAACAAGTTTTTTTTTGTTCTAAAAAAGAACAGAGAAAATCCCCAAAAACGATGACTTGGGAGCACCCAAAAATATAAAACAGTGAGTAAGAAACATAAATGAACTCAGTGATAATAATACAATAAGAGTAGGGGACTTTAATAGCCCACTTACAGCAACAAACAGATCATCTGGGCAGAAATTCAACAAGGAAACAATGAGTTTGAATGACACACTGGATCAGATGTACTGAACAGATACATTCAGAACATTTCTTCCTAAGGAAGTAGGATACACATTCTTTTCATTCACACATGGAGCATTCTTTAGAATAGATCACATACTGGATCAAAAGTCAACCCTCAACAAGTATAAAGAGATTGAGATCATACCATGCATAATTTCAGACCACAACACTATGAATTTGAGGTCAACCACAAAGAATTTTTTGAAAGACCACAAATACATGGAGGTTAAATAGCATCCTACTAAAGAATGAAGAGGTAAACCAGGAAATTAACAAATATATAAGCAGAAACAAATGAAGATGGAATCATGGTCCAAAATCTTTAGGATGAAGGTGAAATAATCATGAGGGAAGTATACAGCAATATAGGCCTACCTCAAGTAGCAAGAAAGATATCAAATACACAACCTAACCTTACACACAAAGGATCTGGAAATAGAACAACAAAGGAAGCCTAAAGACAGCAGAAGAATGGATATAAAAAAGATTAGAGAAGAAATGGATGATACAGAAACAAACAGGCAAAACAACACAGTAGAACAGACCATTGAAACCATTTGAAAGTACTAATAAAATTGATAACCCCCAGCTAGACTTATCAAAGCACAAAGAGAAAGCACACAAAGAAATAATATAATAAATGAGAGAGGAGAGTTCACAAACAACACCACAGGAATACAAACAATTATAAGAGAATATCATGAAAATTTATATGACAATAAATTGGGCAATCTGGAAGAAAGAATAAATTCCTAGAAACATAAACTACCAAAAACGAAATAGGAATAAATAGAAAATTTAAAGAGACCCTGAACAAGCAAGAAGATTGAATTCATAAACAAAATTCTCCCAACAATAAAAGTCCAGGACCAGATGGCTTTCACGGGAAAAATCTACCAGACATTTAAAGTGGAGATAAGAGATTGGAAGATGGCTCGTAGGATGACGCTGGGCTCACAGCGCATCCTGCTGATCACTTAGATTCCACCTACACCTGCCTAAATAACCCAAAAAAACCACCAGAAGACTAGGAGAATGGAGTCTCCAGAGCCAAGCACAGACGAGAGGCCCACGGAAGAGGGTAAGAAGGGGAGAGAGGTGGTGCACGCTGCCCGGACTGGTGGGAGGGAGACAGGGCAGAGGGGCAGCCTGCTGGCCAAGCAGAGCCCCCGAGTCTGGCTTGCAAAAGCGGAGGGGCCAGGCGGACTGTGTTCCAACAGCAAGCGGGACTTAGCATCTGGGAGGTCATCAGTTAACAGTTCTGCTTGGAAAGCGGGAAGGCTGGAGGACAAAGGGAGGGAGAGTTGCTGAGCCCTGGGACAAGAGAGGTCAGTTTGGTGGGGAATAAAGGCGCTAGCCCACACCATCTCCCTCCCCCATCCCCCAGCCAAAATCCCAAAGGGAACCAGTTCCTGCCAGGGAACTTGCTTGCTCTGTGCAAACACCCAACACTGTTCTTCTGCAAAGACACCCCTCCAGCAGCGGGTCTGACTCCCTCCCACTGCCTCAGGGCCCCTCCTGAAGTGGATCACCTAAGGAGAAGCAAGCTAAGCCTGCCCCTCCTGCCCCCGTGCACCTTGCCTACCCACCCCAGCTAATACACAGATCCACAGCATCACAAGCCTGGCAGTGTGCAAGTAGCCCAGAAAGGTCATGCCACCCCACAGTGAATGCCGCCCTAAGGAGAGGAAAAGAGAAGGCACACACCAGTCTGACTGTGGCCCCAGCGGTGGGCTGGGGGCAGACAACTGGTCTGACTGCTGCCCATCCCATCAACTCCAGTTATACACCAGAGCACAGGGGAAGTGCCCTGCAGGTCCACACCACTCCAGGGACTATCCAAAATGACCAAACAGAAGAATTCCCCTCAAAAGAATCTCCAGGAAATAACAACAGCTAATGAACTGATCAAAAAGGATTTAAATAATATAACAGAAAGAGAATTTAGAATAATAGTCATAAATTAATCGCTGGACTTGAAAACAGAATAGAGGACAGCAGAGAATCTCTTGCTACAGAGATCAAGGGACTAAGGAACAGTCAGGAGGAGATGAAAAACGCTTTAAACGAGATGCAAAATAAAATGGAAACAACGACAGCTCGGATTGAAGAGGCAGAGGAGAGAATACCTGAACTAGAAGATAAAATTATGGAAAAAGAGGAAGCTGAGAAAAAGAGAGATAAAAAAATCCAGGAGTATGAGGGGAAAATTAGAGAAATAAGTGATACACTAAAAAGAAATAATATACGCATAATTGTTATCCCAGAGGAGAAAGAGAGAGGGAAAGGTGCTGAAGGTGTACTTGAAGAAATCATAGCTGAGAAGTTCCCTGAACTAGGGAAGGAAAAAGGCATTGAAATTCAAGAGGCACAAAGAACTCCCTTCAGACGTAATTTGAATCAATCTTCTGCATGACCTATCATAGTCAAACTGGCAAAATACAAGGATAAAGAGAAAATTCTGAAAGCAGCAAGGGATAAATGTGCCTTAACATATAAAGGGAGACCTATAAGACTCCTGACTGATCTCTCTACTGAAACTTGGCAGGCCACAAAGGATTGGCAGGAGATCTTCAATGTGTTGAACAGAAAAAAGATATGCAGCCAAGAATCCTTTATCTAGCAAGTCTGTCATTTAGAATAGAAGGAGAGATAAAGGTCTTCCCAAACAAACAAAAACTGAAGGAATTTGTCACCACTAAACCAGCCCTACAAGAGATCCTAAGGGGGATCCTGTGAGACAAAGTACCAGAGACATCACTACAAGCATAAAATATACAGACATCACAACGACTCTAAACCCGTATCTTTCTATAATAACACTGAATGTAAATGGATTTAAATGTGCCAACCAAAAGACATAGGGTATCAGAATGGATAAAAAACAAGACCCATCTAATTGCTGTCTACAAGAGGCTCATTTTAGACCTGAGGACAACTTTAGATTGAGAGTGAGGGGATGGAGAACGATTTATCATGCTACTGGAAGCCAAAAGAAAGCTGGAGTAGCCATACTTATATCAGACAAACTAGACTTTAAATTAAAGGTTGTAACAAGAGATGAAGAAGGGCATTATGCAATAATTACAGGGTCTATCCATCAGGAAGAGCTAACAATTATAAATGTCTAGGCGCCAAATACAGGAGCCCCCAAATATATAAAACAATTACTCACAAACATAAGCAAACTTATTGATAAGAATGTGGTAATTGCAGGGGACTTTAACACTCCACTTACAGAAATGGATAGATCATCTAGACACACGGTCAATAAAGTAACAAGGGCCCTGAAAGATACATTGGATCAGATGGACTTGACAGATATATTTAGAACTCTGCATCCCAAAGCAACAGAATAGACTTTCTTCTTGAGTGCACATGGAACATTCTCCAAGACAGATCACATACTGGGTCACAAAACAGCCCTTCATAAGTATACAAGAATTGAAATCATACCATGCATACTTTCAGAACACAATGCTATGAAGCTTGAAATCAACCACAGGAAAAAGTCTGGAAAAACTCCAAAGGCATGGAGGTTAAAGAACACCCTACTAAAGAACGAGTGGGTCAACCAGGCAATTAGAGAAGAAATTATAAAATATACGGAAAAAAAACGAAAATGAAAATACAAAAATCCAAACGCTTTGGGATGCAGCGAAGGCAGTCCTGAGAGGAAAATACATTGCAATCCAGGCTTATCTCAAAAAACAAGAAAAATCCCAAATACAAAATCTAACAGCACACCTAAAGGAACTAGGAGCAGAACAGCAAAGGCAGCCTAAACCCAGCAGAAGAAGAGAAATAATAAACACCAGAGCAGAAATAAACAATATAGAATCTAAAAAAACTGTAGAGCAGATCAACGAAACCAAGAGTTGGTTTTTTGAAAAAATAAACAAAATTGACAAACCTCTAGCCAGGCTTCTCAAAAAGAAAAGGGAGATGACCCAAATAGATAAAATCATGAATGAAAATGGAATTATTACACCCAATCCCTCAGAGATACAAACAATTATCAGGGAATACTATGGAAAATTATATGCCAACAAATTGGACAACCTGGAAGAAATGGACAAATTCCTAAACACCCACACTCTTCCAAAACTCAATCAGGAGGAAATAGAAAGCTTGAACAGACCCATAACCAGGGAAGGAATTGAATCAGTTTAGAAAAATTTCCCAACAAATAAGAGTCCAGGACCAGATGGCTTCCCAGGGGAGTTCTACCAGACGTTGAAAGCAGAGATAATACCTATCCTTCTCAAGCTATTCTAAGAAATAGAAAGGTAAGGAAAACTTCCAGACTTATTCTATGAAGCCAGTGTTACTTTGATTCCCAAACCAGACAGAGACCCAGTAAAAAAAGAGAACTACAGGCCAATATCCCTGATGAATATGGATGCAAAAATTCTCAATAAGATATTAGCAAATCGAATTCAACAGCATATAAAAAGAATTATTCACCATGATCAAGTGGGACTCATTCCTGGGCTACAGGGCTGGTTCAACATTGGCAAATCAGTCAACGTGATACATCACATTAATCAAAGAAAAGATAAGAAGCATATGATCCTGTCAGTCGATGCAGAAAAGGCCTTTGACAAAATTCAGCACCCTTTCTTAATAAAAAACTTTTGAGAAATTCGGGATAGAAGGAACATACTTAAAGATCATAAAAGCCATTTATGAAAAGCCCACAGCTAACATCATCTTCAATGTGGAAAAACTGAGAGCTTTATCCCTGAGATCAGGAACACGACAGGGATGCCCACTCTCACTGCTGTTGTTTAACACAGTCTTGGAAGTTCTAGCATCAGCAATCAGACAACAAAAGGAAATCAAAGGCATCCAAATGGGCAAAGATGAAGTCAAGCTTTCACTTTTTGCAGAAGACATATTATACATGGAAAACTCGATAGACTCCACCAAAAGTCTGCTAGAACTGATACATGAATTCAGCAAAGTCGCAGGATACAAAATCAATGTACAGAAATCAGTTGCATTCTTATACACTAACAATGAAGCAACACAAAGACAAATAAAGAAACTGATCCCATTCACAATTGCACCAAGAAGCACAAAATACCTAGGAATAAATCTAACCAAAGATGTAAAAGATCTGTATGCTGAAAACTATAGAAAGTTCATGAAGGAAATTGAAGAAGATATAAAGAAATGGAAAGACATTCCCTGCTCATGGATTGGAAGAATAAATATTGTCAAAATGTCAATACTACCCAAAGCTATCTACACATTCAATGCAATCCCAATCAAAATGGCACCAGCATTCTTCTCGAAACTAGAACAAACAATCCTAATATTCATATGGAACCACAAAAGGCCCCGAATAGCCAAAGTAATTTTGAAGAAGAAGACCAAAGCAGGAGGCATCACAATCCCAGACTTTAGCCTCTACTACAAAGCTGTCATCATCAAGACAGCATGGTATTGGCACAAAAACAGACACATAGACCAATGGAATAGAATAGAAACCCCAGAACTAGACCCACAAACGTATGGCCAACTCATCTTTGACAAAGCAGGAAAGAACATCCAATGGAAAAAAGACAGTCTCTTTAACAAATGGTGCTGGGAGAACTGGACAGCAACATTCAGAAAGTTGAGACTAGACCACTTTCTGACACCATTCACAAAAATAAACTCAAAATGGATAAAGGACCTGAATGTGAGACAGGAAATCATCAAAACCCTAGAGGAGAAAGCAGGAAAAGACCTCTCTGACCTCAGCCGTAGCAATCTCTTACTCGACACATCCCCAAAGGCAAGGGAATTAAAAGCAAAAATCAATTACTGGGACCTTATGAAGATAAAAAGCTCCTGCAACGCAAAGGAAACAACCAACAAAACTAAACGGCAACCAACAGAATGGGAAAAGATATTTGCAAATGACATATGAGATAAAAGGCTAGTATCCAAAATCTATAAAGAGCTCACCAAACTCCACACCCGAAAAACAAATAACCCAGTGAAGAAATGGGCAGAAAACATGAATAGACACTTCTCTAAAGAAGACGTCCGGATGGCCAACAGGCACATGAGAAGATGCTCAATGTCGTTCCTCATCAGGGAAATACAAATCAAAACCACACTCAGATATCACCTCACGCCAGTCAGAGTGGCCAAAATGAATAAATCAGGAGACTATAGATGCTCGAGAGGATGTGGAGAAACGGGAACCCTCTTGCACCGTTGGTGGGAATGCAAATTGGTGCAGCCACTCTGGAAAGCAGTGTGGATCTTCCTCAGAAAATTAAAAATAGACCTACCCTATGACCCAGCAATAGCACTGCTAGGAATTTATCCAAGGGATACAGGAGTACTGATGCATAGGGGCACTTGTACCCCAATGTTTATAGCAGCACTCTCAACAATAGCCAAATTATGGAAAGAGCCTAAATGTCCATCAACTGATGAATGGATAAAGACATTGTGGTTTATATACACAATGGAATACTACGTGGCAATGAGAAAGAATGAAATATGGCCTTTGTAGCAACGTGGATGGAACTGGAGAGTGTGATGCTAAGTGAAATAAGCCATACAGAGAAAGACAGATACCATATGGTTTCACTCTTATGTGGATCCTGAGAAACTTAACAGAAACCCATGGGGGAGGGGAAGGAAAAAAAAAGAGGTTAGAGTGGGAGAGAGCCAAAGCATAAGAGACTGTTGAAAACTGAGAACAAACTGAGGGTTGATGGGAGGTGGGGGGGAGGGCGGGTGATGGGTATTGAGGAGGGCACCTTTTGGGATGAGCACTGGGTGTTTTATGGAAACCAATTTGACAATAAATTTCATATATTGAAAAAAATATATAATATATTGTCGAATTGGCTAACACATAGTGTGTACAGTATTCTCTTGTTTTCAGGGGTAGATTCCCATGGTTAATCGCTTACATACAAAACCCAGTGCTCATCCCAACAAGTGCCTTCCTCAATGCCCATCACCCATTTTCCCCTCTTCCCACACCCCCTATCTACCCTCAGTATTTTCTCTGTGTTTAAGAGTCTCTTATGATTTGCTTCCCTCACTCTCTGTTTGTAACTATTTTTTTCCCATTCCCTTCCCCATGGTCTTCTGTCATGTTTCTCAAGGTCCACATATGAGTGAAAACATGATCATCTGTCTTTCCCTGACTGATATATTTCATTTAGCATACTACGTTCCTGTTCTATCCACAATGCTGCAAATGGCATGATTTCATTCTTTCTCATTGCCTAGTAGTATTCCAGTGTATATATAGACCACATCTTCTTTATCCCTTCATCATTTGATGGAAATTTAAGCTCTTTCCACAATTTGGTTATTGTTGACAGTGCTGCTATAAACAATGGGGTACATATGCCCCTATATACCAGCACTCCTGTATCATTTGGATAAATTCCAAGTAGTGCTATTGCTGGGTCTTAGGGTAGTTCCATTTTTTTTTCTTGAGGAACCTCCACATTGTTTTATGGAGCATCTTCAAAAGTTTCCATTCCCAGCAATAGTGCAAGAGGGTTCCCATTTCTCCACACACTTGCCAACATCTGTTTTTTCCTGAGTTGTTAATTTTAACCACTCTGACCGGTGTCAGTTGTGTCTCATTGTTGTTTTGATTTGTATTTCCCTGATGATGAGTGTCATTGAGCATCTTCACATGTGTCTGTTCACCATCTGGATGTCTTTTTTTTTCATTATATGAAATTTATTGTCAAATTGGTTTCCATACAACACCCAGTGCTCATCCCAAAAGGTGCCCTCCTCAATACCCATCACCCGCCCTCCCCCCCACCTCCCATCAACCCTCAGTTTGTTCTCAGTTTTCAACAGTCTCTTATGCTTTGGCTCTCTCCCACTCTAACCTCTATTTTTTTTCCGTCCCCTGCCACATGGGTTTCTGTTAAGTTTCTCAGGATCCACATAAGAGTGAAACCATATGGTATCTGTCTTTCTCTGTATGGCTTATTTGACTTAGCATCACACTCTCCAGTTCTATCCATGTTGCTACAAAGGGCCATATTTCGTTCTTTCTCATTGCCATGTTGTACTCCATTGTGTATATAAACCACAATGTCTTTATCCATTCATCAGTTGATGGACATTTAGGCTCTTTCCATAATTTGGCTATTGTTGAGAGTGCTGCTATAAACATTGGGGTACAAGTGCCCCTATGCATCAGTACTCCTGTATCCCTTGGATAAATTCCTAGCAGTGCTATTGCTGGGTCATAGGGTAGGTCTATTTTTAATTTTCTGAGGAAGATCCACACTGCTTTCCAGAGTGGCTGCACCAATTTGCATTCCCACCAACGGTGCAAGAGGGTTCCCGTTTCTCCACATCCTCTCGAGCATCTATAGTCTCCTGATTTATTCATTTTGGCCACTCTGACTGGCGTGAGGTGATATCTGAGTGTGGTTTTGATTTGTATTTCCCTGATGAGGAACGACATTGAGCATCTTCTCATGTGCCTGTTGGCCATCCGGACGTCTTCTTTAGAGAAGTGTCTATTCATGTTTTCTGCCCATTTCTTCACTGGGTTATTTGTTTTTCGGGTGTGGAGTTTGGTGAGCTCTTTATAGATTTTGGATACTAGCTTTTTATCTCATATGTCATTTGCAAATATCTTTTCCCATTCTGTTGGTTGCCGTTTAGTTTTGTTGGTTGTTTCCTTTGCGTTGCAGGAGCTTTTTATCTTCATAAGGTCCCAGTAATTGATTTTTGCTTTTAATTCCCTTGCCTTTGGGGATGTGTCGAGTAAGAGATTGCTACGGCTGAGGTCAGAGAGGTCTTTTCCTGCTTTCTCCTCTAGGGTTTTGATGATTTCCTGTCTCACATTCAGGTCCTTTATCCATTTTGAGTTTATTTTTGTGAATGGTGTCAGAAAGTGGTCTAGTCTCAACTTTCTGAATGTTGCTGTCCAGTTCTCCCAGCACCATTTGTTAAAGAGACTGTCTTTTTTCCATTGGATGTTCTTTCCTGCTTTGTCAAAGATGAGTTGGCCATACGTTTGTGGGTCTAGTTCTGGGGTTTCTATTCTATTCCATTGGTCTATGTGTCTGTTTTTGTGCCAATACCATGCTGTCTTGATGATGACAGCTTTGTAGTAGAGGCTAAAGTCTGGGATTGTGATGCCTCCTGCTTTGGTCTTCTTCTTCAAAATTACTTTGGCTATTCGGGGCCTTTTGTGGTTCCATATGAATATTAGGATTGTTTGTTCTAGTTTCGAGAAGAATGCTGGTGCCATTTTGATTGGGATTGCATTGAATGTGTAGATAGCTTTGGGTAGTATTGACATTTTGACAATATTTATTCTTCCAATCCATGAGCAGGGAATGTCTTTCCATTTCTTTATATCTTCTTCAATTTCCTTCATGAACTTTCTATAGTTTTCAGCATACAGATCTTTTACATCTTTGGTTAGATTTATTCCTAGGTATTTTGTGCTTCTTGGTGCAATTGTGAATGGGATCAGTTTCTTTATTTGTCTTTGTGTTGCTTCATTGTTAGTGTATAAGAATGCAACTGATTTCTGTACATTGATTTTGTATCCTGCGACTTTGCTGAATTCATGTATCAGTTTTAGCAGACTTTTGGTGGAGTCTATCAGATTTTCCATGTATAGTATCATGTCATCCTCAAAAAGTGAAAGCTTGACTTCATTTTTGACAATTTTGATGCCTTTGATTTCCTTTTGTTATCTGATTGCTGATGCTAGAACTTCCAACACTATAGTAAACAACAGCAGTGAAAGTGGGCATCCTTGTCGTGTTCCTGATATCAGGGAAGAAGCTCTCAGTTTTTCCCCATTAAGGATGTTGTTAACTGTGGGCTTTTCATAAATGACTTTTATGATGTTTAAGTATGTTCCTTCTATCCCGACTTTCTCAAGGGTTTTTATTAAGAAAGGGTGCTGAATTTTGTCAAATGCTTTTCTGCATCGATTGACAGGATCATATGGTTCTTATCTTTTCTTTTATTAATGTGATGTATCACGTTGATTGATTTGCCAATGTTGAACCAGCCCTGCAGCCCAGGAATGATTCCCACTTGATCATGGTGAATAATTCTTTTTATATGCCGTTGAATTCGATTTGCTAGTATCTTATTGAGAATTTTTGCATCCATATTCATCAGGGATATTGGCCTGTAGTTCTCTTTTTTTACTGGGTCTCTGTCTGGTTTGGGAATCAAATAATACTGGCTTCATAGAATGAGTCTGGAAGTTTTCCTTACCATTCTATTTCTTAGAATAGCTTGAGAAGGATAGGTATTATCTCTGCTTTCAACGTCTGGTAGAACTCCCCTGCGAAGCCATCTGGTCCTGGACTCTTATTTGTTGGGAGATTTTTGATAACCGATTCAATTTCTTCCCTGGTTATGGGTCTGTTCAAGCTTTCTATTTCCTCCTGATTGAGTTTTGGAAGAGTGTGGGTGTTTAGGAATTTGTCCATTTCTTCCAGGTTGTCCAATTTGTTGGCATATAATTTTCCATAGTATTCCCTGGTAGTTGTTTGTATCTCTGAGGGATTGGGTGTAATAATTCCATTTTCATTCATGATTTTATCTATTTGGGTCATCTCCTTTTTCTTTTTGAGAAGCTTGGCTAGAGGTTTGTCAATTTTGTTTATTTTTTCAAAAAACCAACTCTTGGTTTTGTTGATCTGCTCTACAGTTTTTTTAGATTCTATATTGTTTATTTCTGCTCTGGTGTTTATTATTTCTCTTCTTCTGCTGGGTTTAGGCTGCCTTTGCTGTTCTGCTCCTAGTTCCTTTAGGTGTGCTGTTAGATTTTGTATTTGGGATTTTTCTTGTTTCTTGAGATAAGCCTGGATTGCAATGTATTTTCTTTCTTTCTTTCTTTCTTTCTTTCTTTCTTTCTTTCTTTCTTTCTTTCTTTCTTTCTTTCTTTCTCTCTTTCTTTCTTTCTTTCTTTCTTTATTTTTTTTGCAATGTATTTTCATCTCAGGACTGCCTTCGCCGCATCCTAAAGTGTTTGTCTTCTCATTTTCGTTTGTTTCCATATATTTTTTAATTTCTTCTCTAATTGCTTGATTGACCCACTCATTCTTTAGTTGGGTGTTCTTTAACCTCCATGCTTTTGGAGGTTTTCCAGACTTTTTCCTGTGGTTGATTTCAAGCTTCATAGCATTGTGTTCTGAAAGTGCGCATGGTATGATTTCTATTCTTTTATACTTATGAAGGGCTTTTTTGTGACCCAGTATGTGATCTACCTTGGAGAATTTTCCATGTGCACTTGAGAAGAAAGTCTATTCTGTTGCTTTGGGATGTAGAGTTCTAAATAGATCTGTCAAGTCCATCTGATCCAATTAATCATTCAGTACCCTTGTTTCTTTACTGACAGTGTGTCTAGATGATCTATCCATTTCTGTAAGTGGAGTGTTAAAGTCCCCTGCAATTACCACATTCTTATTAATAAGGTTGCTTATGTTTGTGAGTAATTGTTTTATATATTTGGGGGCTCTGTTATTTGGCACATAGACTTTTATAATCGTTAGCTCTTCCTGATGGATAGACCCTGTAATTATTATATAATGCCCTTCTTCATCTCTTGTTACAGCCATTTAATTTAAAGTCTAGTTTGTCTGATATAAGTATGGCTACTCCAGCTTTCTTTTGGCTTCCAGTAGCATGATAAATAGTTCTCCATCCCCTCACTCTCAATCTAAAGGTGTCCTCCAGTCTAAAATTAGTCTCTTGTAGACAGCAAATAGATGGATCTTGTTTTTTTTATCCATCTGATACCCTATGTCTTTTTGTTGGCACATTTAATCCATTTACATTCAGTGTTATTGTAAAAAGATACGGGTTTAGAATCATTGTGATGCCTGTATGTTTTAAGCTTGTGGTGATGTCTCTGGTACTTTGTCTCACAGGATCCTCCTTAGGATCTCTTGCAGGCCTGGTTTAGTGGTGATGAATTCCTTCAGTTTTTGTTTGTTTGGGAAGACCTTTATCTCTTCTTCGATTCTAAATGACACACTTGCTGGATAAAGGAATTCTCGGCTGTATATTTTTCTGTTCAATACATTGAAGATCTTGTGCCAATCCTTTCTGGCCTGCCAAGTTTCAAAAGAGAGATCAGTCACGAGTCTTATAGGTCTCCCTTTATATGTGAGGGCACGTTTATCCCTTGCTGCTTTCAGAATTTTCTCTTTATCCTTGTATTTTGC
Source organism: Neofelis nebulosa (assembly GCF_028018385.1). NCBI lineage: Eukaryota > Metazoa > Chordata > Mammalia > Carnivora > Felidae > Neofelis > Neofelis nebulosa. Next base: position 74,029,108 of record NC_080800.1, read on the forward strand.
CAGTTTCACTATGATATGTCGTGCAGAAGATCGACACAAGTTATGTCTGAAGGGAATTCTCTGTGCCTCTTGGATTTCAATGCCTTTTTCCTTCCCCAGTTCAGGGAAGTTCTCAGATATGATTTCTTCAAGTACACCTTCAGTGCCTTTCCCTCTCTCTTCCTTCTCTTGGATACCAATTATGCGTGTATTATTTCTTTTTAGTGTATCACTTATTTCTCTGATTTTCCCCTCATACTCCTGGTTTTTTTTTAATCTCTCTCTCAGCTTCCTCTTTTTCCATAATTTTATCTTCTAGTTCACCTATTCTCTCCTCTGCCTCTTCAATCCGAGCCGTCGTTGTTTCCATTTTATTTTGCATCTCGTTTAAAGCGTTTTTCAGCTCCTCCTGACTGTTCCTTAGTCCCTTGATCTCTGTAGCAAGAGATTCCCTGCTGTCCTCTATACTGTTTTCAGCCCAGCGATTAATTTATGAGTATTATTCTAAATTCACTTTCTGTTATATTATTTAAATCCTTTTTTATCAGTTCCTTTGCTGTTGTTATTTCCTGGAGATTCTTTTGAGGGGAATTCTTCCGTTTGTTCATTTTGGATAGTCCCTGGAGTGGTGCGGACTTGCAGGGCACTTCCCCTGTGCTGTGGTGTATAATTGGAGTTGGTGGGTGGGCCTGCAGTCAGACCTGATGTCTGGCCCCAGCCCACCGCTGGGGCCACAGTCAGACTGGTGTGTGCCTTCTCTTCCCCTCTCCTAGGGGCAGGATTCACTGTGGGGTGGCATGGCCTATCTGGGCTACTTGCACACTGCCAGGCTTGTGGTGCTGGGGATCTGTTGGGGTGGGTAGGCAAGGTGCATGGGGGCAGGAAGGGCAGGCTTAGCTCGCTTCTCCTTAGGTGACCCACTTCAGGAGGGGCCCTCTGGCAGCGGGAGGGAGTCAGACCTCCTGCTGGAGGGGTTGCTCCGCAGAATCAGATCTTTGGGTGTTTGCATGGAGCAAGCAAGTTCTCTGGCAGGAACTGGTTCCCTTTGGGATTTTGGGTGGGGGATGGTCGAGGGAAATGGTGCTGGCTAGCACCTTTGTTCCCCACCAAACTGAGCTCTGTCATCCCGGGGCTCAACAACTCTCCCTCCCTTTGTCCTCCAGCCTTCCTGCTTTCGGAGCATAGCTGTTAACTTATGACCTCCCAGATGCTAAGTCCCGCTTGCTGTCAGAACACACTCCGTCTGGCCCCTCTGCTTTTGCAAGCCAGATTTGGGGGCTCTGCATGGCCGTCAGGCTGTCCCTCTGCCCCAGCTCCCTCCCACAAGTCCGTGCAGTGCGCCCCGCCTCTCTGCCCTTCCTACCCTCTTCCGTGGGCCTCACATCCGTACTTGGCTCCAGAGTCTCTGTTCTGCTAGTCTTCTGGCAGTTTTCTGGGTTAGTTAGGCAGGTGTAGGTGGAATCTAAGTGATCAGCAGGATGCGCTGTGAGCCCAGCATCATCCTACGCCACCATCTTCTGCTGGTCCTCCATATTGGCTTATTTCCATCTGGATGTCTTTGTAAAAGTGTCTAATCATTTCTTCTGCCCATTTTCTTACTGAATTATTTGTTTCTCAGGTGTTAAGTTTGGTATGTTCTTTATACATTTTGGATACTAACTCTTTATCTGATATGTCATTTGCAAATATCTTTTCCCATTCTGTTGGTTGCCTTTTAGGTTTGCTGTTTTTTTTTTTTTATTCCTTGCAGAAGCTGTTTACCTTGGTGAGGCCCCAATAGTTCATTTTTTATTTTAATTCTCTTGCCTTTGAAGATATGTCAGGCAAGAAATTGCTGGGGCTGAGGTCAAAGAAGTTGTTTCCTCCTGATATTTCATCTAGGGTTTTGATAGTTTCCTGTCTCACTTTTAAGTCTTTCATCCATTTTGAGTTTATTTTTGAGTATGGTGTAAGAAAGTGGTCTAGTTTCATGCTTCTGCATGTTGCTGTCCAGTTCTCCCAGACAATTTGCTGAAGATACTGGATTTTGTTTTTTTTGTTTTTTGTTTTGGTTTTTCCATTGGAATTCTCTCCTGCTTTGTCAAAGATTAGATGGCCATACATTTGTGGGTCCAATTCTGTGTTCTCTATTCTATTTCAGTGGTGTATGTGTCTGTTTTTGTGCCAATACCTTTGTGATTACATCTTCGCAGTGGAGGCTAAAGTCTGAGAATGTGATGCCTCCCGCTTTGGTTTTATTCTTCAATATTACTTTGGTTATTCAGAGTTTTTGTGGTTCCATACAAATTTTATGATTGTTGTTTTTCTAGCTTTGAGAGGAATGCTGGTGCAAATTTGATTGGAATTGCATTCAATGTGTAGATTGCTTTGTTCATTATTGATATGTTAATAGCATTTATTGTTCCAATCCATGAACATGGAATATTTTTCCATTTTTTTGTGTCTACTTCAGTTTCTTTCCTAAGTTTTCTATAGTTTTCAGCATGCACATCTTTTACATCTTTGGTTAGGTTTATTTGTAGATATTTTATGGTTCTTGTTGCAATTGTAGATAGGATCAGTTCCTTGATTTCCCTCTCTGTTGCTTCATTGTTGGTGTATAGAAATGCAACCAATTTCTGTACCTTGATTTTGTACCCTGTGACTTTGCTGAATTCATGTATCAGTTCTAGCAGCCTTTTGGTGGAGTCTGTCAGGTTTTCCATATAGAGTATCATGTTGTCTGCAAAAAGTGAAAGTTTGACTTCTTTGCTAATTTGGATTCTTTTTATTTCATTTTGTTGTCTGATTGCTGATGCTAGGACTTCCAGCAGTGTTTTAAGCAATAGTGGTGAGAATGGACATCCCAGTTGTGTTCCTGATCTCAGAGGGAAAGCTCTCAGTTTTTCCCCATTGAGGATGGTATTAGTTGTGGGATTTTCATATTTGGCTTTTATGATGCTTTGGTATGTTCCATCTATCCCCAATTTCTTGAGGGTTTTTATGAAGAAGGGATACTGTACTTTTCCAAATGCTTTTTCTACAACTATTGACTGTGTAATATGTTTCTTATCCTTTCTTTTGTTAAGGTGATATGTCACATTGATTTATTTGTGAATATTGAACCCACTGTGCAATCCAGGAATGAATCCCACTTGATAATGGTGAATAATTCTTTTTTATGTGCTTTTTATATGTTGAATTCTATGTGCTGGTATCTTGTTGAGAGTATTTGCATCCATTTTCATCAGGGATATTGGCCTATAATTCTCCTTTTTTGTGGGGTCTCTGTCTGGTTTGGAAATCAAGGTAATTCTGGCTTCATAGAGTGCATCCAGAATCTTTCTTTCCATCTTTATTTTTTGGAACAGCTTGAGAAGGACAGATATTAACTCTGTTTTAATGTCTTCTAGAATTCCCCTGGGAAGCCATCTGGCCCAGGACTCTTATTCGTTGGGAGATTTTTGATAAGTGATTCAATTTCTTCACTAGTTATGGGTCTGTTCAAATTTTTTATTTCTTTCAGTTTGAGTTTTGGTAGCGTATGGGTGTCTGTGAATTTGTCCATTTCTTCCAGGTTGTCCAGTTTGTTGGCATATAATTTTTCATAGTATGCTCCGATAATTACTTGTACTTCTGAGGGATTGGTTGTGATAAATCCATTTTCATTTGTGTTTTTATCTATTTGGTTCTTCTCTTTCTCTCTTTTGTCTGTCTTTCTTTCTTTCTTTCTTTCTTTCTCTCTCTTCTTTAAAGTGTGGCTAGGGTTTTATCAATTTTGTGTATTTTGTTTTTCAAAAAGCAGCTCTTAATGTCATTGATCTCTCTGTTCTACTTTTTTTTATTTCATATTGTGTATTTCTGCTGTTATCTGAATTCTCTTTTTCTGCTGGTCTTGGTGTTTCTTTGTTGTTCTGCTTCTAGTTCCTTTAGGTGTGCTGTTTGTTAGTCTTTGAATTTGGATTTTTGTTTGTTTGTTTGTTTCTTCAGATAGGCCTGGATTACAATCTATTTTCCTATTGGGACTGCCTTTTCTGTATCCCAAAGGATTTGCACTGTCTTGCTTTCATTTAAATTTGTTTCCACATTTAAAAAAAAATTCTTTAATTTCTTGGTTGACCCATTCATTCTTTAGTAGGATGTTCTTTAACCTGCATGCATTTGGATGTTTTACAAATTTTTTTCTGTGTTTGATTTCAAGTTTTATAGCACTATGATCTGAAAATGTGCATGGTATGATCTCAGTTCTTTTGTGTTTATTGTGGGCTGTTTTGTGACCCAGTATGTGATCTATCTTGGAAAATGTTCCATGTGCACTCGAGAAGAATGAGTATTCTGTTGCTTTAGGATAGAAAGCTCTGAATATATCTGTCAAGTCCATCTGGTCCAGTGTATCATTCAGGGACATTGTTTATTTGTTGATTTTCTGCCTAAATGTTCTGCTTATTGCTATAAATGGAATATTAAAGTCCCCTGCAATTACCATATTGTTATCAATAAGATTGCTTATATTTGTGATTGTTTTATATATTTAGGTGCTCAGAATTTGGTGCATAAACATTATAATTGTTAGCTCTTCTTGATGGATTGACCTTGTAATTATGATAAAATGCCCTTCTTCATCTCTTGTTACATACTGTAGCTTAAAATCTAGTTTGTCTGATATAAATATGGTTACTCCAGCTTTCTTTTGACTTCCACTAAAATGATAGCTAGTTCTCCATCCCCTCACTTTCAATCTGAAGGTGTCCTCAGGTCTAAAATTGATCTCATGTAGACAGCAAATAGATGGGTGTTTTTTTTAATCCATTCTGATACCCTATGTCTTTGGATTACAGCATTTAGGCCATTTACATTCAGTGTTATTATTGAAAGATATGGGTTTAGAGTCATTGTGTTATCTGTAGGTTTCATGCTTGTAGTGATGTCTCTGGTGTGTTGTGGTCTTTGCGACATTCCACTCACAGAGCTCCCGCTTAGGATCTCCTATAGGGCTGGTTTAGTGGTGATGAACTCCTTCAGTTTTTGTCTGGGAAAACTTCTATCTCCTTCTATTCTGAATGGCAGTCTGGATAAAGGATCCTTGGCTACATATTTTTCCCATTCAGCATATTGAATATTTCCTTCCACTCCCTCTGGTCTCCTAAGTTTCTGTAGATAAGTCTGGCACTACCATGATGTGTCTACACTTGTAGGTTAAGTCCGTTTGCCCCTAGCTGCTTTCAGAATTCTGTTTGTATTTTTCCAGTTTCAATATAATATGTCATGCAGAAGATCAGTTCCTGTTACATCTGAAGGGAATTCTCTGTCCTCCTGGATTTCAATGTCTGTTTCCTTCCCCAGATTAGGGAAGTTCTCAGCTATGATTTGTTCAAGTACACCTTCCACCCCTTTCTCTCTATATTCTTCTGGAACTCCTATGATACATATATTTTACATTTCATTGAATCACTTAGTTCTCTACTTCTCCCCTCATGGCCTAGAATTGTTTTTATCTCTCTTTTTCTCAGCTTCATCTTTTTCCATAATTTTATCTTCTATTTCACTTATTCTCCTTTCTGCCACTTCCATCCTTCCTAGTTGATTTTCTTGATTTACATCACCCTGTATATTTTCAAGCATTAAAAAAAAATCAGATCAATTTCAGATCACAAAGTTGCAGCTGATCCCTACTACATTTGTGCTTGTTTTCATTATCTCTGTCTGTCAATTTTTTTTGGGTTTACTATATTGCTGTTTTCATGATCTATATCTGTCAATATTGCTGTTTTACTAACTTTTTAAGATGAGCATTTTAATGAACAAATTAATCTTAAGCATTTATTTTTTCTAATATATTTTAGCATATACATTTTTTCAAAATATCCATTTTATTATATCTCGCAAGTTTTTATAAACTACGTTTTCATTAGCATTTAGTACTGAGTTTAAAAAGTTTTCATTATAATTTTTCTTTACCTCATTAGTTTATTAGCAGAATATATTGTTTTTAATTACCAGATGGTGGGAGTGTGTAAACCATATGTTTTTGTTACTAATGTTTAACTTAATTGTGTCATAGTCAGAGATTTAATATGCCTATACCTGTTCTCTCACATTTGTTGTGGCTTTATTTATGGCCTAGCACATGATCAATATCTATGAATACTTCAGAGGTTCTTGATAAAAAGTGTATCCACAAATTGCCAGTGACATAACTCTATATACTTGTCCATAATTTCGTTACTTGTGTTTCAGAGATCATCACTATTTTGTCTATTTAATCTATTAATCATCAATAAAGATATCCTGAAAATTTTCCATATGATATTGGGTTTGTCATTTTAAGGTTATTTTTCTTAGGTGAATACAAGGTTAATGAATTTTTTCTCATTATTTAATAATCCTTTAGATCTGTAAACATTCTGTTTTGTCTTTATTCTTTATGATATTAACCAAGATACAATGGCTTCACTTTAATTAATTATTGTTGGATATGATTTTTTTCTATTATTTTACTTTCAATATAAGGGTATTAACTGCAAAAATATATATTTATATATATTTCTTTCTCCTTTCTTTATACAGTGCACCCTGCTGCATAACATTACCATGTAAAATCCAAAATTCTTATCCAAGACCTTCTCTGTTCCCCAGGCTACAAATTTACTAATCTTATTTCTTATTTTTCTTAATTTATCTCACAACTTACCTTATTTTACTTATTTTTCCTCTGAATACAATTTGTTTCTATGTTTTGTATATATAATTATCTCTCCCTCATTACTTCTGTCCTTTATATTCCTCAAAATTTAGGTGAAGCATCCATCTAGTTTACCTCTACAAAACCATACCTAAATGCTCAATCTATTTCTTATTAGTCTTAATATTAATCTCCAAAGACAGTTTATGACAAATTTCTATATTAATATAAAATTATTTTTATCAATTACATTATGTTTTCTAAATCATATTTTAATTATTATGTCTGATTTTAAAACAGACCATATAATTATACTGGAGTATGTGGAATATTTCTCTAGATTTCTTTAAGAAAATGTTAGGTACAAATATTTTGAATGATAATAAATAGTTGTAGAAAATATTCAGAAGTATCAATTATCTGTTAATAATAGATTTGAGTCATACAATATAACTCTATAGAGAATTCTAATATTACCTGGAATGATCACTGCATTACTGAAGCAGATATAATTCATTGTTAGATAATATTCCCAAGGCCAAAATTTGCATGTAGTTATTTAAGATGACAGGTAGGGGCAGTGCCACCATTTAATGCAAAATAGCCCAAAGATCAATTAGCTATTCCATAGTAAGTACTACTATGGGTAAAGACACTTTATTTTGTGTTGTGAGGAAAACAAAGGCATATAGATAAATCACTTATGACCTAGTTGACATTTTGAGAAGAATGAACTTGAAAAGGAAACTATTATTGAAGGGACCACAACTAGGGTGCCTGGGTGGTTCAGTTGGTTGGTATAACCTGACTCTTGATTTTGGTTCAGGTCGTAATCTCATGGTTCTTGAGTTCAAGCCCCACGTGGGGCTCTGTACTGACAGTTCAGAGTCTTCTTGGGATCCTCACTCTCCCTCTCTCACTGTTCCTCCCAAGCTCATGCTCTCTCTCTCTCTCTCTCTCTGTCTCAGAATAAACTTATAAAAAAAGGGACCACAACATGTGAAATTGAAATTTTAAGACACTATTTCTTGACCATTTTAATTCATTTTATCTTTAAAAATCTCATACAAAAAATAGAAATAATAGAAATCTGATACAAGAAACAGATTGTCTCATAAAAACATGCAAACAACACTTTAGAGAATTCAGAACCTTTTGAACCCCATTCATTAATGTTATAAATAGTAAGAAATACCAATATAAGAAAAAGGAGGTGTCACTGAATATGGAGAAGCTAAGATCTCAGGTAAGCCTTGAAAAATAAGTAGTATTTAAATAATCGGAGAGGAAGAGGTGGTAATTGTCAGCAGAGAGAATGATATGAACTATGGTAAAGAGGGACTAATAAAATTTTGTTTCAATAGCTCAGTTAGAAATAGAGGTTCTCAGTTGGAAAGTTGTAAAAAGAAAAGGTGGATAACTAAAGATATAGATGTTTTCATATACCAGGGAGTGAGAACCAAAACAAGCACCTCAATTCATAGAGTCTGCTCAAGTAATTTCCTCACCAATCTTACTAACACTATCTCTCCCCTCATTGATCAGTGTTACTTTGAAAGTGCAGCTAGTGTCACAAATGTGAGGCACTGGAGAAAAACAATCTCAACTAGGTGCTCTTTCCAATTTTATTACAAAAAAGTTTTCACCCACATTTTCAAATTAATTTTGGTCTAACATTTTAAGAGTAGGGCCTATCACCTGGGTGACTCAGTCAGTTAAGCGTCTGACTTCAGCTCAGATCATGATCTCAGAGTTTGAGGGTTTGAGCCCAGCATTGGGCTTTCTGCTCTCAGCACAGAGCCCACTTTGGATTCTCTGTCCCTCTCTCTCTCTGTTCGCCCCAACTTATGCTCTTTCTCTGTCTCTCAAAATAAATAAACTTGGGGCGCCTGGGTGGCTTGGTCGGTTAAGCGTCCGACTTCAGCTCAGGTCATGACCTCACGGTCCGTGAGTTCGAGCCCCGCATCGGGCTCTGTGCTGACAGCTCAGAGCCTGGAGCCTGCTTCCGATTCTGTGTCTCCCTCTCTCTCTGACCCTCCCCCGCTCATGCTCTGTCTCTCTCTGTCTCAAAAATAAATAAACGTTAAAAAAATTAAAAAAATAAATAAATAAATAAACTTAAAATGACAATAAGAGTAAGGTGGTGCCTGGATGACTCATTCAGTTAAGCGTCCAACTTCAGCTCAGGTCATGAGCACAGAGTTTGTGGGTTTGAGCCCCATGCCAGGCTTTGTGCTGACAGTTCAGAGACTGGAGCCTGCTTTGGATTCTGTGTCTCCCTCTCTCTCTGCCCCTACCCCGCTTGCTCTCTTTCTCTCTCTCTGTCTCTCTCTTTCTCTCAAAAATAAACATTAAAAAAGAAAAGAGGAGAGGGCCTGAGGCATCATGCTTTTTTCCATAGTGTGCTGCAAAAGACATATGAAATACAGTTGGAATTCATAGAGCTGATTCTTTCAGAAACACGTAAATTTCCCACAGCTTTTACTCATACTAAGAATTCATTTTTTGATTTATTAAATTTTTATTTGGTAAAAGAAATTACATTATAGGGTGTTACAAATGTCATTTGTTATCTGGGAAAAATAAGAGCCATAAATAGGCTGAGTCGCTATAGTATGAATAAATTATAGTGATACCTATTATATTGCATCAGATATTCATAGCAGAACTAAATCGCAATTTTTTTATATTAATGAAGAGAACTGGTAGAGGGAAACATACAGTAGATGATCTCTGAAATCACTTACATTGTTCTGGGCTACAATCAGAAAGAGGTGCAGGCAGATTCAATATCTTGATGGTTACTATCTTTTCTTCTGCCCCAACCATAAAAGATAGGGGGTGAGAAGATTTAAGAACTTAGATGGATTAGTCTTTCAGTCATTTCTTTTTTTTTTCAGTATGATTATTATTGTCACATTGGTTTCCATACAACACACAGTGCTCATCCCAACAGGTGCACTCCTCAATAATTCCTCATGCACCCACCCAACCTTCCCTCCCACCCCCCCATCAACCCTCAATTTGTTCTGTTTTGAAGAGTCTCTTATGTTTTGGCTCTCTCCCTCTCTACCCTTTTTTTCCTTTCCCTCCACAATGGTCTTTGGGTAAGTTTCTCAGGATCTACATAAGAGTAAAAACATATGGTATCTGTCTTTCTCTGTATGACTTATTTCACTTAGCATAACACTCTCCAATTCCATCCACGTTACTACAAAAGGCCATGTTTCATTCTTTCTCATTGTCAAGTAGTATTCCATTGTGTATCTAAACCACAATTTCCTTATACATTCATTAGTTGATAGACATTTAGGCTCTTTCCATAATTTGGCTATTGTTGAAAGTGCTGCTATAAACATTTGGGTAGAAGTGCCCCTATGCATCAGAACTCCTGTATCCCTTGGGAAAATTCCTAGCAGTGCTATTGCTGGGTCATAGGGTAGATCTATTTTTAATTCTTTGAGAAAACTCCACACTGTTTTCCAGAATGGCTGCAACACTTTGCTTTCCCACCAACAGTGCAAGAGGGTTCCCATTTCCCCACATCCTTTCCAGCATCTAAGTCTCCTGATGTGTTCATTTTAGCCACTCTGACTGGCATAAGGTGGTGTCTGAGTGTGGTTTTGATTTGTATTTCCCAGATGAGGAGCGACGTTCAGCATCTTTTCATGTGTTTGTTGGCCATCTGGATGTCTATTTTAGAGAAGTGTCTATTCATGTTTTCTGCCCATTTCTTCACTGAATTATTTGTTTTTTGGGTGTGGAGTTTGGTGAGCTCTTTATGGATTTTGGATACTAACCCTTTGTCTGATATGTCATTTGCAAATATCTTTTCCCATTCCGTTGGTTGCCTTTTAGTTTTGTTGGTTGTTTCCTTTGCAGGGCAGAAGCTTTTTATATTCATGAGGTCGCAATAGTTCATTTTTGCTTTTAATTACCTTGCCTTTGGAGATGTGTCAAGTAAGAAATGGCTGTGGATGAGGGCAGAGAGATTTTTTTTCCTGCTTTACCCTCTAGGGTTTGGATGGTTTCCTGTCTCACATTCAGGTCCTTTACCCATTTTGAGTTTATTTTTGTGAATGGTGTAAGAAAGTGGTCTAGTTTCATCTGTCTGCATTTTGCTGTCCAGTTTTCCCGGCACCATTTGTTAAATAGACTGTCTTTTTTCCTTTGGATATTCTTTCCTGCTTTGTCAAGGTTAGTTGGCCATACGTTTGTGGGTCTAGTTCTGGGGTTTCTATTCTATTCCATTGGTCTATGTGTCTGGTTTTGTGCCAATACCATGCTGTCTTGATGATGACAGCTTTGTAGTAGAGGCTAAAGTCTGGGATTGTGATGCCTCCTGCTTTGGTCTTCTTCTTCAAAATTACTTTGGCTTTTTGGGGTCTTTTGCGGTTCCATACAAATTTTAGGATTGCTTGTTCTAGCTTCGAAAAGAATGCTGGTGCCATTTTGATTGGGATTGCATTGAATGTGTAGATTGCTTTGGGTAGTATTGACATTTTAACAATATTTATTCTTGCAATCCAAGAGCATGGAATGTTTTTTCATTTCTTTATATCTTCTTCAATTTCCTTCATAAGCTATCTATAGTTTTCAGCATACATATCTTCTACACCTTTGGTTAGGTTTAATCCTAGGTATTTTGTGCTTCTTGGTGCAATTGTTAATGGGATCCTTTCTTTATTTGTCATTCTGTTTCTTCATTATTACTGTATAAGAATGCAACTGATTTCTGTACACTTATTTTGTATCCTGCGACTTTGCTGAATTCATATATCAGTTCTAGCAGACTTTTGGTGGAGTCTATCGGGTTTTCCATGTATAATATCATGTCATCTGCAAAACGTGAAAACTTGACTTCATCTTTGCCAATTTTGATGCCTTTGATTTTCTTTTGTTGTCTGATTGCTGATGCTAGCACTTCCAACACTATGGTAAACAACAGCAGTGAGAGTGGACATCCTGTCATTTTGCTGATCAGGGGGACGGCACTCAGTTTTTCCCCATTGAGGATGATATCAGCTGTGGGCTTTTCCTAAATGGCTTTGGTGAATGTTTAAGTATGTTTCTCCTATACTGACTTTCTAAAGGGTTTTTTTTTTATGAAATAACGGTGCTGAATTTTGTCAAATGCTTTTTCTGCATCGATTGACAGGATCATATGGATCTTACCTTTTTTTTATTAATGTGATGTACAACATTGATTGATTGATGAATGTTGAACCAGCCCTGCAGCTCAGGAATGAATCCATTTGATCATGGTGAATGACTGTTTTTATATGCTGTTGAATTAGATTTGCTAGTATCTTATTGAGAATTTTTGCATCCATATTCATCAGAGATATTGGCCTTTAGTTCTCTTTTTTGCTGGATCTCTTTCTGGTTTTGAATCAAAGTAATGGTGGCTTCATAAAATGAGTCCAAAAGTTTTCCTTCCCTTTCTATTTTTTGTAATAGCTTGAGAAGGATAGGTATTATTTCTGCTGTAAATGTCTGGTAGAATTCCCCAGGGAAGCCATCTGGTCCTAGACTCGTATTTGTTGGGAGATTTTTGATAACAGATTCAATTTCTTTGCTGGTTATGGGTTTGTTCAAATTTTCTATTTTTCATGCTTGAGTTTTGGAAGTCTGTGGGTGCTTAGGAATTTGTCCAATTCTTCCAGGTTGTCCAGATTGTTGGCATATAATTTTTCATAGTATTCACTTATAATTGCTTGTATTTTTGAGGGATTGGTTGTCATAATCTCATTTTCATTCATGATTTTATCTATTTGGGTCTTCTCCCTTTTCTTTTTGAGAAGCCTGGTTAGAAGTTTATCAATTTTGTTTATTTTTTCAAAAAACCAACTCCTGGTTTCATTGACCTGCTCTACAGGTATTTTTTAGATTCTATATTGTTTATTTCTGCTCTCTTTATTATTTCTCTCCTTATGCTGGGTTTGGGGTGTCTTTGCTGTTCTGCTTCTCTTTTCTTTAGGTGTTCTGTTAGATTTTGTATTTGGGATTTTTCTTGTTTCTTGAGATAGGCCTGGATTACAGTGTATTTTCCTCTCAGGACTGCCTTCCCTGTATCTCAAAGCATTTGGATTGTTGTATTTTCATATTTTTCCATATATTTTTTAATTTCTTCTTTAATTGCCTAGTTGTCCCATTCATTCTTTAGTTGGGTGTTCTTTAACTTCCATGCTTTTGGAGGTTTTCCAGTCTTTTTCCTGTGGTTGATTTCAAATTTCATAGCATTGTGGTCTGAAAGTGTGCATGGTATGATGTCAATTCTTTTATATTTATGAAGGGTTGTTTTGTGACCCAGTATGTGATCTATCTTGGAGAATGTTCCATGTGCACTCAAGAAGAAAGTATATTCTGTTGCTTTGGGCTGCAGAGTTCTAAATATATCTGCCAAGCCCATCTGATCCAATGTACCATTCAGGGCCCTTGTTTCTTTATTGATCCTGTGTCTAGATGTTCTATCCATTGTTGTAAGTGGAGTAGTAAAGTCCCCTGCAATTGCCACATTCTTATCAATAAAGTTGCTTACGTTTGTGAGTAATTGTTTTATATATTTGGGGTCTCCCATATTCAGCGCATAGACATTTATAATTGTTAGCTCTTCCTGATAGAGAGACCCTCCATTTTTTATGTAATGCCCTTCTTCATCTCTTGTTACAGCCTTTAATTTAAAGTCTAGTTTGTCTGATATAAGTATGGCTACTCCAGCTTTCCTTTGACTTCCAGTAGCATGATAGATAGTTCTCCATCCCCTCACTTTCAAGCTGAAGTTGCCTTCAGGTCTAAAATGAATCTCTTGTAGACAGCAAATAGATGGGTCTTGTTTTTGTATCCATTCTGATACCCTATGTCTTTTGGATGGAGCATTTAGTCCATTTACATTCAGTGTTATCATAGAAAGATATGGGTTTAGAGTCATTGTGATCTCTGTAGGTTTCATGCTTGTAGTGATGTCTCTGGTACTTTGTGGTCCTTGCAACATTTCACTCACAGAATACCCCTTAGGATCTCTTGTAGGGCTGGTTTAGTGGCGTTTGTTTGGGAAGACCTTTATCTCTCCTTCTATTCTGAATGACAGACTTGCTGGATAATGGATTCTATGTTGCATTTTTTTTTCTGTTCATCACATTGAAGATTCTCTGCCATTCCTTTTGGCCTGCCAAGTTTAAGTAGATAGGTCTGCCACTAGTCTTATTGGTCTCCCTTTATAAGTTAGTGCCTGTTTATCGATAGCTGCTTTCAGAATTTTCTCTTTATCCTTGTATTTTGCCAGTTTCACTATGATATGTCATGTAGAAGATGAATTCAAGTTACGTATGAAGGGAGTTCTCTGTGCCTCTTGGATTTCAATGCCTTTTTCCTTTCCCAGATCATGGAAGTTCTGAGGTATGATTTGTTCAAGTACAACTTCAGCCCCTTTCTCTCTCTCTTCCTCTTCTGGAATTCTTATTAATGAGATATAGTTCTGTTTGATTGCATCAATTTGTTCTCTAATTCTCACCTCATACACCTGGAATATTTTTTTTTATCTCTGTTTTTCTCAGCATCCTCTTTTTCCATAATTTTATCTTCTAATTCATCTATTGTTTCCTCTGCCTCTTCAATCCGAGCTGTGGTTGCCTCCATTTTATTTTGCACCTCATTTATAGCATTTTTTAGCTCCTCATTTCTTAGTCCCTTGATCTTTCTAGCAATAGAGTCTGTGCTGTCTTCTATACTTTTTTCAAGCCCAGCGATTAATTTTATGAATAATGTTCTAAATTCTTGTTCTGTTATATTGCTTAATTGTTTTTGATCAATTAGCAGTCACTAATTCCTGGAGTTTCTTTTGACAGGAGTTCTTCTGCTTCATCATTTTGGGTAGTCCCTGGGGTGGAGCCAAACTGCAGGGCACTTCCCCTGTGCTGTCTGGAGTAACTTGTGTGGGTGGGCAGGGCCGCATTCAGACCCGGTGGCTGCCCCCAGCTTACTGTTGGGGACACAGTCAGACTGGTATGTATCTTATCTTCCCCTCTCCCAGGAGCAGGACTCATTGTGGAGTGGTGTGGCCCCTGTCCAGGCTACTTGCACACTGCCAAGCTTGTGGTGTTGCTTTGATGGGATCTGGTGTATTAGCTGGGGTGGATCCTCTTCCATGGGCCTTTTGTCTATGCTTGGCTCTGCAGAGTCCATTCTGCTATTCTTCTGGAAGTTTTCTGGTATATTTAGGCAGGTGTGGATGAATCTAAGTGATCTGCAAGATGATGTGAGCCCATTGCTCTCCTATGCTGCAATCTTCCGGTTTTCAATATATTTTTAGCAACACAAGGTACTCCAATTAAACACCCATCAAACTCTTGATGGGACTCAGTCACCGCCATGAGCTGGGAGAAGCAGCCTAGGGCAGGAACCAAACTCTTCCTTGAGTCATTTCTATTCTTCTTGCAATATATTGTGATTTCCTCCTTCCCCAGCCTCAGAACTTCATGCAGCATCAAGGCCACATTGCAGTACCTTAATATATTAACACAGACCATACAATTCCATCTGCCTACTGGACATCACTTATGCATATCTTTAGACACCCTAAACTCAACTTATTTCTTCATCAAATCTCTTCATGTGACCCTATCTCAGCTGATAAAAGCCGGTTAGTCAGCCAGGACAAAATTATCTGTCAGGTTTGGCCTCTCCTCCTCTCTCATTTCTCATATCATGTAAAAGTCTTAATGAAGAGAGTGCCTGGTGGCTCAGTTGGCTAAGTATCTGACTCTTGATTATGGCTCAAATAATGATCCCAGGACTGTATAATTGAGCCCCACATAATGCTCTATGGTAAGCATGGAATCTGCTTTGGTTTCTCTCTTTACCTCTCTCTCTGCCCTTCGCCTAATCATAATCTTTATCTCTCTCTCTCTCTCTCAAAATATGAAAAAAAAACCTCTTAATGAAGCTACCTCAGAAATGTGTCTTGCATTTTTCTTCACCCTTTATATCCAAACTGCTACTACCTTAGTACAGGTGCATGTCACTTCTTACCATGCCTAATCTGTTTTCTGCTATCTTCATCAGCCCTCTCATTTATTAAGTATATTCAGATGCTCTGTTTTCCATGATTATTCTGCTTCTATTTTCATTAATAATTATTTTCTTTGAAAGATTTTACAAATTTTGAACATATCACATTCTGTCTTATATTCTAGCTTGGAGTACAACTGTTTAACTTACAAGTGGATTATTACATCCCCAGGGGTGACAAAGATCAGATCCTAAATATGAGTTTGGAGAAATAAATTCAATTTTACTGATTGTTACATATGTAAATTTTTACTCTTCTACCATAGTGATTTGTATATATGACTTGTATCCCCAATTAGAGTATAAAATTAAAAAAAAACTATTAAAATGACATTGAAAAGAATATCATGAATTTCATGCTAAGTATAGACTGTATCACAAAGGTAATGGAAAATTATTTGTTTTTGGAGGAAGACAATGACATGATTTAATCTGTGTTTTAAGAGGGTAGATCTGTTGCCAGGTTGAAGGATGCAATGAAACAGTGAGGACTAGAAAGAGGAGATTAGTTAAAAGACTAATGCAGTAGTCCAGGTTAGGGATGAAATAGATATAGAGGCAGAATGCTATGGTTTTTCTCACTTTAGAAACAATGGTAACACTATTATTCTAAAGAAAATAAAATTATTTAAGTTATATTTAATTTTTTTCATGTGTTTCTGTTATGAAACCATATGATACTTCCTTTAGATTAGTTGATTAGAAGAATATATAAAAAGGATATTTAAATATAAGAAAGATGAATTCATGACATATATCCATTGAGCAATGAAGAGAAATAAACTGAATTCTAACATGAGGGCTTAAGTTAAAAATCATTGTCTGTTACTATTATTAAATTCTAAATCTTGTCAGACTGAGTTTTTTAAAGGATCCTGAAGTGTTCTGTAAAGACAAATTTCTTCTAAATTGCTGTGTATTAGATTCAAGAGCAGCCTTTCATGTTGGAATATTTATTTGTGTGGAAACTTTGGTGATACCTGGAAAGCCCTCTTCATATGTGCACATGAGCACATATACACATCCGCTAACATGAGCCTCGTGGTTTTTGGCAATTTTTTAATGTTTATTTATTTTTGAAAGAGAGAAAGACAGAGTGTGATCAGGAGAGTGGCAGAGAGAGAGGGAGACATGGAATCCAAAGCAGGCTACAGGCTCTGAGCTGTCAACATAGGGCCCGATGAGGGGCTTGAACTCACAAACTGTGAGATCATGACCTGAGCCAAACTCAGACACTTAACCAACTGAGCCATGCAGGTGTCCAGAGCCTTGTTTATAAAATTAATTTTTTTCAATATTCATTCTCTATTTGCAAATAACCTTGGGAATAGTAACAGCTAGCTGAGGAAAGGTTAATATGGGAAGTGAAGGTAAAAACAGACTCTGAGTATAGTACATAGGAAGAGAGGGGAAAGTTAGGTTGAGAGTATCTGTGTAACCCAGTTCAGAATGAGAGGGGGATAACATATATGAAATTATCACCAGCAGCCAAAGTGACGGAAAGCACCAAAGTTATAATTTACTTATATCAAAATTGTTACTCCAATTACTGGTTATAACCAGCCAGAAATAAGTCTATGACTACCAAAGATCACATCAATATTTACTTCTAGTAGAGAAAAATATTCATAGATTTCTTCTTCCTTTCCTTTGGAGTCCAAATTTTATGTCACCGAATAAGGAAGAAAGAAACATTTTAAGGGAATACAAAGATGTAACCATATTTGTGGTTTAATTTATATTTATTTGTTGTTGGTTAAGTCATCATAAATTATGCAGTGAGAAAATGAGACTTCGTTATCTCACTGGCAGTGAACTAATTATAACCAAGCTTCTCGGTCAGACATGCATAACAAGAATTATACTGGATTTTTTTTTCAGTTCAGACCTCAAGTATTCTAGAATTGACTTGCACTGAGAAAATGTACACTGCCTTATATTCTCCAACTGATATTATAAATTGTTTATTTTCTAGGAATGAATTACAAGTTTTAGCAATGAGTATAAGTGAAAGGAGCAAATTTCCTATGTGACAATTCTGCATAATGCAGAACATCTAGAAAGAACTAAAATTATAAAGTTGTTTGCCATTATATAAAATTGTTGAATAGAACTCATTTCTTGATAATTACAGCTTTGTAATACTGTCTGACACCCAGAACTGTGGTGCCTCCAGCTTTGCATTTCTTTCTCAACATTACTTTGGCTATTCAGGATCTTTTCTGGTTCCATACAAATTTTAGACACAATGAAATAGAAAAACATTCCATTCTCATGGATTCGAAGGACAAATATTGCTAAAATGTCTATGCTACTCAAAGCAATCTACATATTCAATGCAATCCCTATCAAAATAAAACCAGCATTCTTCACAGAGCTAGAACAAACAAGTCTAAAATTTTTATGGAACTAGAATTGTTTTCTGATGCACACAGACTTTTTAAGGATATACATGGTCCCTATGAATTAGGAACTATGCATTCAAAGAATAGTCTTAAAACGATTTAGATTAATTCAAATCTGTAAAATATTTTGAACATGTACCCACAAGATATGTGTATTTGTTTTTATACAGTCATAAATATATAAACAATTAACATTGTTCTTAAACATTTAAGAAGAATAAGGCAAAGATAAAAACTATTATCATTAGGTTTTTTTTGTTTTTTTTTTTTTTTAATTCCAGTATGGTTAACATACAGGGTTATATCATTTTCAGGTACACAATTTCCTGTTTCAACAATTATACATAATACTCAGTGCTCATAATGATAAGTTTACTCTTTAATCCTCATCACATACTTCACCTATGCCCCATGCACCTCCCATCCAGTAACTATCAGTTTATTCTCTATAGTTAAGAGTCTGATTCTTTCTTTGTGTCTGTATCTTTTTCCCCTTTTGTCATATGTTCTGTTTCATAAATTCTACATAGGAAATCAGTTAGAATTATTCTTTCTAGCTTCATCCATGTCATTGCAAATAGCAGGATTTCATTCTTTTTTGTGGCTGAGTAATATTCTATTATATATATATGTACCACTTCTTTATCCATTTCATCAGGTGATGGACCTTTGGTTGTTTTCATATTTTGGCTATTGTAGATAATGCTGCTGTAAACATCAGAGTGAATGCATCACTTTGAATTAGTACTTTAGTACTCTTTGGGTAAATACGTAATAGTGCAATTGCTGTATCATAGCATAGTTATATTTTCAACTTGAAGAACCTATATAATATTTTCCACAGCAGCTATAAATGTTTTCATTCCCACCAACAGTGCAAGAGGGTTTCCCTTTCTCCACACCCTTGCCAACACCTGTTGCTTCTTGTCATGTTGATTTTAGTCATTCTGACAGATATGAGGTGATATCTCATCATTGTTTTGGTTGTATTTCCCTGATGATGAGTGATGTTGAGCATCTTTTCATATATCTGCTGGCCATCTGGATGTCTTCTTTGGAAAGATGTCTATTCATGTCTTTGCCCATTTTTAGTTGGATTATTCATGTTTGGGGTGTTTAGTTTTATATTTTCTGTATATATTTTGGATACTGACCCTTTGTCAGATACGTCATTTGTAAGTATCTTCTCCCATTTCATACATAGGTTGCTTTTTAGTTTTGTTGACTGTTTCCTTTGCTGTGCAAAAGCTTCTTATTTTGATGAAGTCCCAATAATTCACTTTTGCTTTTGGTCCCTTGCCTCAGGAGACATAGCTAGAGGATAGGAGTTAACATAGCAGAACTGTAGAAGGACATTATGCTTGCCCTGTCCCTAAAACACAGCTTTATAATTATGAAATCATTCTGAACGTCCAAGAAATCCGTCTGAGGACTCAGAGAACAAAATGCAATACTAATGGGAGAAAAGAGGCCACATCAAGGAAGGTAGAAGATGCAATGATGTGATTTGAGAGAGAAATGAATTTCAGGTGTTGGGGAGTGGGGGGGAGCCCTGATCACAGAGAGGGGAGAGAAAGACAGAGAGAGACAAAGACAGAGAACATATGCTAGAGAAAGCAGCGTGCAGGAAATTGCCCAAGAAAAACACTTCTCCAAAACCATTGCCTGGAAAATTAGAAGGGATGATTATTTCAAGTTTTTGCAGGCAGCAGAGCTGAAAGCCTGAAGTTTTAAATTCAACACCATCATCAGTGTCAGGCCTGGTGGGTGTAGTGGTGCCGCTGTGGAGAAGGAGGGCACAGGCCCAGGAATAGACTGCTTGCTCTGAAGATCCCCTGGATCATACTGGGAGAGACAGTTCCCCCTCTGGGAGGGCATTTTGAAGAGGTGGCACTGCCTCTTAGGGGGAAAAATATCTGGTGGGTGCTATTGAGCTATTCCATTCATACGAGCACACATGTCTGCTGAGGGCAGCTAACTGGATGCCAGGTTTTTGCTATGCTTTACCATAAAATACAAGCCCCTGTATTGTCATGCAACTTTTTTTCTGGAACTAACCAGGACCAGTGACAATGTGGTGAGACACTCACTCAGAAGATCAGCATGTGTCTGCTCCACACTGGATCCTTAAAATTTGGAGTTTAGAGGGACGCCTGGATGGCTCAGTCAGAAGAGCATCTGACTTCAGCTCAGGTCATGATCTCATGATTCATAGGTTCAATCCCTGTGTCAGACTGTGCTGAGAGCTCAGAGCCTGGAGCCTGCTTCAGATTCTCTCTCTCTCTCTCTCTCTCTGCAACTTCCCTGCTCATGTTCTGTCTGTCTTGGTCTCAAAAATAAAAATTAAAAAAAAATTGGAGTTTTGAAACCCAGTTTCCTGCTTCAGATAAAACATAGAAGCTCTGTACCTCCAAGCAGAGGTATACACAGTCACGGTGCAGGCAGGCAGGGATGTGAAAGAAGCATGGGGTACAAAAGGAGAGATTGTTTTCTCTTCAGTAAAGACTTCCTGAACATCAGTGGGTGTAAACATCCCTCTTCCAGAAAGAGAGTAGGCCAAAGCCATTTTTTACCTTCCCACAAGTGGCACAACACACAGTGCAGGCTTGAGCTGCTTTCACCAAGCCTCAGCCCCCTGAGCTATACAGGCTCATTTCTTAATAGGTAAAATGTGATTGAGTCAGAGCAGCAGCATGCCTCTCTCCCAGAAGTCCAGCACAAACCATCCACACACACCAAGTCTACTGATCACAGAGTGTTGCAAATATTTAGCTCTAGTGCAAATAAGACCAGGCACAGGCGTTCCTACACATGAAACATAGACCTAGACAAAATGTCAACATGGAGTAATTTACCCCAAAAGAACCATAAGAGTCATGACCAGGAAGCTAGTCAAAATAGTTTTAAGTAATATGCTTGAACCAGAGTTAAAACAACAATTATATGAATACTAGCTGGGTTGGAGAAAAGCATAGAAGAAACCAGAGAGACCTGTACCACAGAGAAAAAAGAAAACTAGACAGGCCAAAATTAAAAAAAAAATGCCAAAACCAAATGCAAAATCGACTGATGTAATTAACACAAGGATGGAAGAAGCAGAGGAATAAATAAGTGATAGAGAAGATAAAATTATGGAAAATAATGAAGTTAAAAAGAAGAGGGAAAGAAAAATAATGGATCATAAAAGACTTAGAGAATTCAGTGACTCCGTAAGGCATAATAATATTCATAACATAAGAGTGCCAAAATAAAAGGGGAGGGGAGGGACAGAAGGTTATTTGAGTAAATTATAGTTGAAAACTTCCCTAATCCGGAGAAAGAGACATCCAAATCCAGGAGACACAGAGAAGTCCCATATTTTTTTTTTAAAGCATCCCAACACCAAGATATGTCATAGTAAAATTTGCAAAATACAGAGATAAGGAAAGAGTCCTGAAAGCATCAACGGAACATAAATCCCTAACCTACAAGGGAAGAGAAATCAGGATACCAGCAAATCTTTCCACACAAACCATACAGGCCAAAAGGGAGTGACATGATATATTCAATGTACTGAAGGGGAAAATATGTAGCCCAGAATACTTTATCCAGCAAAGCTGTCATTCAGAATACATGGAGAGATAAAAAGTTTCCCAGGCCAAAACAACAACAACAACAACAGCAACAAATAAATAAATAAATAAATAAGGAGTTTGTGAGCAGAAATCCAGCCATGCTAGAAATATTAAAGGGGACTCTGAGTGGAAGGGAAAGACCAAAAACAACAAACACTAAAACAGAGAAAATCTCCAATAATACGGACTTTACAGGTAATACAATGGTACTGAATTCTTATCTACCAATAATCACTCTGAAAGTAAATTGATTAAATGCTCCAGTCAAAAGGTATAATGTATCAGAGGTGCCTAAGTGGCTCAGTTGGTTGAACATCCGATTGCCTAGGTCAT
Organism: Neofelis nebulosa; assembly: GCF_028018385.1. Taxonomy (NCBI): domain Eukaryota; kingdom Metazoa; phylum Chordata; class Mammalia; order Carnivora; family Felidae; genus Neofelis; species Neofelis nebulosa. Next base: position 74,051,169 of record NC_080800.1, read on the forward strand.
GGTCTCAAGGTTTGTGATTTCAATTCCTGCATCAGGTTCACTGCTGTTAGGGCAGAGCCTGCTTAAGATCCTCTGTCCCCCTCTCCTTGCCTCTTTCTCTGTCTCTGTCTCTGTCTTTATCTCTCTCTTTCTCTCTCTCAAAAATAAATAAATATTAAAAAATTAGAAAATATATAAGGTATCAGAATGGATAAAAAATAAAAACAATACCCATATATATGCTGCCTACAAGAGACACATTTTAGACCTGAAGACACATTCATATTGAAAGTTAAGGGATGAATAAAAATCTATCATGCTAATGGACATCAAAAGGAAGCCAAGTATCCATACTTATATCAGAAAAAAACCATATTTTAAGCCAAACACTGTAACAAGAGATGAAGAAAGGCACTATATCATAATTAAGGGTACTATCAATAAAAAATTATCTAACAATTGCAATTACTTATGCTTCAAAATTGGAAGCCCCTGTATATATAAATCAATTAATAACAAATGTAATGAAACTCACTGTTAACAATACAATAATATTAGGGGACATTGACACCCTGCTTACAACAATGGATAGATCAACTAAGCAGAAAAGCAACAAGAAAACAATGAATTTGAGTGATACATTTAACCAGATGGACTGGATATATGTATTCAGAATATTGTATCCTAAAGCAAAAGAATACATATTATTTCTAGTGCACATGTAAAATTTTATAGAATAGGTCACACACTGGGACACACATCAGGCCTTAACAAGTACAAAAAGATGGAGACTGTACCATGCATATTTTCAGAACACATTGCTATGAAACTTGAAGCCAACCACAAGAAAAATTTGGGAAGACCACAAATACATGGAAGTTAGAGAACATCCTACTAAAGAATAAATGGGTTGGGGCGCCTGGGTGGCTCAGCAGGTTAAGCATCCGACTTTGGCTCAGGTCACGATCTCGCTGTCCATGGGTTTGAGCCCCGCGTCGGGCTCTGTGCTGACTGCTCAGAGCCTGGAGCCTGTTTCAGATTCTGTGTCTCCCTCTCTCTCTGACCCTTCCCCGTTCATGCTCTGTCTCTCTCTGTCTCAAAAAATAAATAAATGTTAAAAAAAATAAAAAAAAGAATAAATGGGTTAACTAGGAAATTAAAGAAGAAATTAAAAATAAAGAAGCAAATTAAAATTAAAACATGACAGTACAAAATTTCTGGGATGCAGCAAATAAAGTCACCAGAGGGTAGTATAAAGCAGTACAGGCGTACCTCAAGGATTAAGAAAAGGCTCAAATATGCAACCTAGCTTTTCACGTATAGGAATTAGAAAACGAACAGCAATTAAAGCCTAAAGTTAGCAAAGGAGTGAAATAATAATGATTACAGTATAAATAAATTATATGGAAACAAACAAACAAAAAACAGTAGAGCAAATCAATGAAACCAGGAGCTAGTTTTTTGAAAGAAACAATAAAACTGATAAACCCCTAACCAGATTTATCAAAAACAAAACAGAAAAAGCCCAACTAAATAAAATCATGAATGAAAGAGGAGAGATCACAATCAACACCACAGAAATATAAACAAAAAAATTATTTACTAACAAACAGGGCAATCTGGAAGTAATGGATAAATTCCTAGAAACATACAAAATACCAAAACTGAACATGAAGAAAGAATATTTGCATAGATCCATAGTCAGCAAATGGAATCTGTAATCAAAAATCTTCCAGCAAACAAAAGTCCAGGACCAGATGGCTTCCCATGGGAATTCTACCAGACATTTAAAGAAGAGTTAATAACAACGCTTCTCAAACTCTTCCAAAAAATAGAAATGGAAGTAAAGCTCCATCCATGTGTAATTAAAAACATAAACAGATGACATGAATAGACATTTTTCCAAAAAAGGCATACAGATAGCCAACAGTTAAATGAAGAGATGCTCAACGTCACTCATAATCAGGGCAATACAAGTCAAAACTACAATGAGGTATCACCTCACACCTTTCAGAATGTCTAAATTCAACAGGACAAGAAACAACAGGTGTTGGTGAGGATGTGGAGAAAGGAGAACCCTTTTGTACTGTGCCCTCTGTGTTCTTTCCTAGCCAAACGTTCTGACTTTTAAAACTCCTGGCTTTTGGGACATGGTTTGGGTATGGGATTGTGCTAGTCTTCTAGGTGCTGGGCCTGCTACACTGTGACTGAGGCAACCTTGACCAAGAAAGACAGTCCCACCAGAGTGCAGGGGTGTGGAGCTTGGTGTAAGCAAGACAGACAACCAGTGTAGGCACTGTGTTGCTTCCAGAATGAGGTTCTGTGTTTATGTGGAGGGTTCTGGGAAGGAAATGGCACCAGCCAGCTCCTTTGTCCCCAGAGAGGCATCTCCCTGAAGGCTACTTCTCAGGGACATGCTCCAAGAAGAGTGAATAATCTCCCTGCTGTGTGATCCAGGCATTCTTTAAATCACTGCTTCCATACCATTACCCTGGAATTCTTGCCAGTTTTTTCTCCAGAAGCAGCACAATGACCTCCATGTTCTATCCAAGCTATGCCCCCTGACCTTTAGAACTCTAAGCTTTAAGTCCTGCTAGTTGCCAGAACCCATGAAATTTGATCCCTCTTACTCTCAAGCCAATTGCTATGGGGATTTATTTTCTTCATGCACTTACCTATGTGTTGGTCAGTCTCTTACTGTTCTCCACAACCATGATTCTTTCCTCCACCACAGTGACCATGATCTCTCTCCCAAACTGCATTTCTGTACTTCCTACCTTCATGGATCTGGCCTCTTCTCAATCTTTTGATGTGGAATTTGTTCCTGCCAGTCTTCAGGTCAGTTCCTGAGGTATTTAGGATGATTTGATAGCCACCTAGTTGTTTTTGTCAGAGGAAGCATCTCCAAGGTCCTCATACTCCGCTGCCATTTTCCAACCTAAATAGCATTTGGATTCATTTCCTTAGCTCAATACATCTTTGCTTCCAATAATCTCCTTTCCTCTTTTACTAGAATATGTTTCTATAGTTTATAGGCTTAACAACATATTATGTACATATTGTTTTATGTAATTGCTTTTAAAATCAATTTAGAGAAGAAAGAATATATGTATAAATTTTTATGATTACATAATTACTTTGTAATTATAATTTGTAAATGCAATTATCCTATTTTGTTTTCATGTGGATTAGAAGTACTGTCTTGGATCATTTTCTTTCAGTCTGAAAAACTTCTTTTAGCTTTTCTTGTGAGTTGAGCTTGCCAGAAACATATTCTTTCAATTTTAGTTTATTTGGTATGTCTTTATTTTACCTTCATTTTTATAAGATAGGTGTACTGGAATTTTTTTTTTCTTTGAATATGTTATTCTTCTCCTTTTTGGACTCTATTCTATCTGATGAAAAATCAGCTTTTCATTTTATTGAAATTCTTTTGTAAGTGACTACTTATTTTACTCTTGCTGATCTCAAGATTTTCTTCTTGTCTTTGGTTCTCATCATTTTTACCATGATATGTCTGTGAATCACTTTGTGTTTATTCAGCATTGAACCCTGACTCAGGAGATAAGACAAAGACAATTGGGGTGTCAGTATTATTAGTGGCATCACACCCATGGTGGAGAGTCCACCATTGAGTAGAAGAAATCATGGAGAATAATACCCCACCTCTCAGCCACACTTTCTCAGAATTCAGCCTCAGAAAGAGATATTTGAGTTAATACATGGTGACATCCTAACCCTCTCAAGAATATAACCATCTTACTGGAAGCTTGAGGGAGAGGAAGTTCTATTTTCTGCTTCACTAGCATAGAGTGGAGTTTTCTTATTGTTTAATTAAAAAAGCAAAAAGGAGGGAGTTAGTCTCTGTTCAGATACCATACTATTGCTGTTCTTACCAAATTTTAGTATATTTTCTTGAGTAAATGTTTCTTTATTTACTGTGTACCCTTGGGACAATTTCCAGAAACTTCAAATCATTGTTTTTTCTTGTGTATTTGATTTAATAATTTGTGACAGTTTCTTCCGGTAAATGGATACATGGAGTTCATCTCAGTGTCATGCTGGAAGTCCCTCAATTTCTGTTATTCTTATACATTTTTTGCTCTAAAATGAAAAAGCCAAGGTGAACAGCTTTGAAAATAAAATAAACTGAAAGAAAGTTTGCAAAATCAGTTACCAGATATTAAATGCCATAATCTCCACAATAATTTACTATGCATTAATGAAAAATAATTTACTGCGCATTAATGAAAAAAGCTTATGTTTTTCATTTACCTGTAAAATATCTTGCAATCTTAACTGAGAAGCAAGAACTAAAAGAGATATGAAATGGTTAGATAATAATAAACAATGTCTGAAAATTATCTCATTTGAATGATATAGATGGGAGTTTCCCAAATATATTCTGTAAAATGTGAGAATTTCAGAGGAAAATGGGTCTATGCTGAAATACATTTGGAAAATGCTGCTTATTATAATACCTCCCAGAAATTTGCAATGTTTTGGGCACCTGGGTGGCTCAGTTGGTTAAGCGGTTAAGCATCTGACTCTTGGTTTCAGCTCAGGTCATGATCTCACAGTTCACAGGTCAGGCTCTGGGCTGACAGTGTGGAGCTTGCATGCTCTCTCTCTGCCTCTCCCCACTGCTCTCTCAAAATAATAAATAAACTTAAAATTTTTTTAAATAAAAAAATTCAATATTTTCATATTTAGTATTTCCACAATGCTACAATAAAGAAACCTTTAAATTCAGTGTTTAAAAATTTTAAACCCAGTGTTTCCTAAGGTATTCAGCCATTGAAAACAACCCAACCAAGAATATTTAATGAGTGCCTTTGGGACATAATTTAAGAAGTGCTAACACAGATAAAAAGTGCTTGTTAAGAATTACCTTTCTTCTCAAATTATCTTGTTTGATATGTTATATAATTTCCTGTTGGTCAACATTTATAATTATAGTTCATACATAAAAATTTAATTTCCTAGTGTATTAAAATGGACTGAAATACTTAAAAGATATACTCATTGATTCTGGACAAGAGGCAAGGATGTAATATGTAGAATTTGATAAAATAGGTTGGTACAGAAAATAGGATTATTTTATCTACTTTGAAGCCTTTGATAGTATGTCAACTAACCAGAAACCACACAAGGAATTAAGAGCAAAACATAGTTCTTGGGGAAATGATGGGGAAACTTGCATGGAAACAAAGAAAGTCTACGAAAATTAACTCATTAGTGTATTGTTGGATCAGAAAATAAGGGACTAATCTGGTTATAATTCATATAGCTATAAAGAAAAGAGAATAATTACATTTTGAGCATCAGGTGTATAAATCTGGATACCTCAAATGAACCAGAGAGACAAGTCATCCAGTGGCTTAGGTGTAAAGAAAAAAAGAGGCTTGATCCTGTCCACTTTTCTATAGTTTTCCAACTTGCTTATTTGAAATATGTGCATATTAGTAAAGATTTGGATTTAAAAAAATCGAATCAAGGGATAGGGAATCTTTATTTATGCAATAGATATAACTTACCAAAGCAGTAGCTCTCAAACTTGAGCTTGCATCAGAATCACCTGGAGGGCTAATTTAAAAAAAAAAATGCTAGACCTAACTCCCAGACTTTCTGTGTCAGTAGCTCTGGAGTGGGGCCAGATAATTTTCATTTCTAGCAGATCTCAGATGATGCTGATGTTACTGGTCCAGGAGAATCATTGTAAAAAACATTGACCTGGGTAATGGGGAAAGATTAGGTACAAAATAAATATTGGTTAAATTAATAAAATTAAATACAAAAGTGTCTTTATAAATATTTTTGGGCAATGACCATTTTTAAGTCTAATGAAAGAATTCAGGAAATTTATAGACCTTTATGATATATCCATGCACCTACAAGTACACAGATTCCAGGTTAAGAGCCTATTATAGAATTTGATGTCGCATATTCTTTTTTTAATGTGTGTTTGTTTTTGAGAGGGGGTGGAGAGATAGAGAGCAGGAGAGAGAGAGAGAGAAAGTAGGGGAAGGGCAGAGAGAGGGAGACACAGAATCTCAAGCAGGCTCCATGCTCTGAGCTGTCAGTACAGAGCTTAACGTGGGGCTTGAACTCATAAGCTATGAGATCACTACCTAAGCTGAAGTGTGATGCTTAAACAACTGAGCCACTCAGGTGCCCCACAATGTCCTATATTCTTCATCAGAAGGGCTTCTCACTTTTGTTCCACCTCCACCAAAAAAAAAGATTACAGAGCATGTCATTGTGAATTTAACACAGTCAAAACACTGAACTTGTGTCTGTAATGATGAATGAATAAATAATCATCTGTCAGATCTCTGATCTGCATCTGGAGACACTCAATATATGTTGAACCCACACTGCATATACTTAGGAGACAGCATAAAATGGTAATGGGCCAACAGGGTTTCTCTAGAATAGAAGAACATATTAAGTCTGTTTTTGTTATCTCTCTCTTACTCCCTATATGTTTTCTGTTTTGATTATATAGAAAGGTGTGTTTCCTACTATAGCCAATTTTCTTGGGTATATTATCCTATTTTCTGCCTTCTTTGTGTAATTCTTAAATGATTTCTTAACACCTAAGCTTTTACTCCATCCATAGCATCTGACAGACTGCTTGATAGATTGAACTTCAGTTTTGGCATCCTTTGACTCCTTGGTCTGCTTTGGGCATATTTCCAAATAAAGCTTTTATGCCTCATTTTGCTTTATATGTTGGTTACTTGCATAGTAAAATAAAATTACCAGCTCATTTAACATTGGATAATCAACAGGTATCTGATAGCAATAACTTAAATTATTCCTAACTCAAACCTAATTAGGTCCAGTGACCTAGAGGAACAACAGTTCAGAGGCCCAATACCAAGTCTCTGAACCATTTATTTTTCTGTATACTTGCAATAGACAAATAATTATTTTTGTTAATGCCAGGTTTATTTATTTTTTTAAAGTTTATTTATTTTGAAAGACATAGAAAGTGGGGGAGGGCATAGAGAGAGGGGGAGAGGGAGAGAGGGAGAATCCCAAGCTGGCTCCACACTGTCAGTGAGGAGTCCAAAGCAGGACTCAAACTCACAAACTGTGAGATCATGACCTGAGCCGAGTCTAAGGTTTAACTGACTGAGCCACCCAAGAGCCCCATGCCATATTTACTTCTGAAGGGTGAATCATCAACCATTATCTACTATTTAATCAGTGATTCCGACATTTGGGGGATTATCATATTCTATCTTTAATTCCCCAATATCCCCAAACCTCAACCTAAGAAGTGCTATACAATATATGTGTTATATTTTAGGTGAAAGGAAATACAAATTTACTTTATTTTCAGAACGTTAATATGTTCCTTGAGAAAAATCAGAAAATAATATAGCATTATTTCAGGGGTGCCTTAATTTTGGCTCAGGTCATGATCTCACAGTTTTTGAGATCAAGGCCCACATTGGGCTCTGTACTGACAGCATGGAGACTACTTGGGATTCTTTCTCTTCCTCTCTTTGCCCCACCACCTCTCTCTCACTCTCAAAATGAATAGATAACAGAATTATTTCAAAGTAAATCATGTATCTCAGGATGGGGTTGGCAACTTTTAAATAGTATATTTGCAAATGGTAGATAAAAATGGTTTTTAAAAATTTAATCTCTGAAATAAGTTGGTTTCAAATATTTTATTTGCCTCCCCATAAAAAATTACAAATTAAGTTGTGTTATCATTTCCAAGACAATATGAGAGGGTATAATATTAGTATTCTTTTTTATAAAACAGTTTCCCTTTGAAACTCTACTATAATATTTCAATATATTGTTCAGAATTTGATGAAGCTTCAGTAATGAGTACACATGTACATATATAAAATGAGCACATGTCAATTTGATAATGTCAGAAAATTTTAGGTAAAAAATGCTTTATCATGGAATACTTAAACTTTGTGATTAGGAAGACAGTGCAGTAAGGGATTAAACATAATTACAATGGTGAGAACAATATCTCATTTAAGCAGTTAGTGTCAAAGTAGTAAACATAAGAAACATGACCTTAATATTTCTAGGCCAAATAGATAAATGAGAACACATAGAGAATGGATTGCACTAAATACTGCATATAATAGGTATCATATCAGGAAAATCATTGAAAGACAAGAGTTATTTCATATGCTGATATCCAAAAGACATTGTTATATTTATCCACATGTGCACTCATTTTTTTCTAAGATGTCTTACTAAAATTGCTAGTTTTACTTTGATTTCACAGTCATTATTATTATCATTCTTATAATATGATAAATTTGTTTAGAAGCTCCAGTTCTTAAATACTTAAACTTTTTAATATTGACTTTTAAGATACACACACACACACACACACACACAAAGGATTGAGATTTTTCAGATTATCAAATACACCATCCAGGAACAAACTGGTTCTGGATACAACAAAATGGGTTCAGAAGGAACATACCTCAACACAATAATGGCCATATATGAAAAGCCCACAGGCCCACAATTAATATCATACTAAATGGTAAAAATAATGAGAGTTTCTTCACTATGGTCAGGAACAAGACAAGGATTTCCATGCTCACCAATTTTATTCAACATAGTACTAAAAGTCCTCATGACAACAGACAGGGAAAAGAAATAAAATGCAGCCAAATAGTTAAGGAAGAAGTAAAACTGTCACTCTTTGCAAATGACATAATACTCTATATAGAAAATCCTAAATACTCCTCTAAAAGCTATTATAAGTAACACATAAATTCAGGAAATTGCAGGATATAAAATTAATATACAGAATCATTTGGTTTCTAATAATAAAGTAGCAGAAAGATAAATTAAGAAAATGACCTTATTTACAATTGCATCAAAAAAAAACCCCTGCAAATTAACTTAAAAAAGGAGGTGGAAAGCCTGTATTTAGAAAACAATAAAGCATTAATGAAAGAAATTAAAGATGACACAAATAAGTGGAAACATGTTCCATGCACATGGTTTGGAATAATTAATATTTTTAAAATATACATATGTCCCAAAGCAATCTACAGATTCAGTGCAATCTCTGTCAAAATAGCATCAGCATTGTTCACAGCATTAGAATGAATACTTTGCATAAAACCACAAAAGACCCTGAATAGTGAAAGCAATCTTAAATAGCCAAAGCAATCTTGAGGAAGAACAAAGCTAAAGGTATCACAGTCCCTGATTTCAAAATACACTGCAAAGATGTAATCATCAAAATATTATGGTACTGGCACAAAAATAGACACATACATTAATAGAACTGGATACACAACTTAGGGAAAACCCCCACACTTACATGGTCTATTATTGTATGACAAAGGAGGCAAGAATATACAATAGAGAAAAGACAGACTCTTAACAAATGATGTTAGGAAACCTAGACAGCTACATGCAAAAAAATGAACATGAACCATTTTCTTACATTATACACAAAAATAAACTCAAAATGGATTACAGACCTAAATATGAGACAAAACCATAAGACGCCTAAAAGAAAACAAAGGCAGCAATTTATTTGACATAGACCTTAGCAACATTTGTATAGACATGTCTCAGGCAAGGGAAACCAAGGCAAAATTAAACTATTGTGACTACACCAAAATGAAAAACTCTTGCACAGTGAAAGAAACCATCAAGAAAATGAAAAGACACCCTGCTGAATAGAAGATATTTTTAAGTGACATATCCAGCAATGGGTTAATATCCAAAATATATGAAGAAGTTATATAACTATACACCAAGAAAAACACACACAATCTGATTAAATTGGTGGAGAGTCTAAATAGACATTTTTCTAAAGAGGACATATACATGGTAAACAGACAAATGAAAAGACGCTAATTGTCACTAACTGTCAAGGAAATGCAAATCAAAACCACAATTAGATTTCACCTTACACATATCAATAAGGCTATGATCAAAAAGACAAGAAATATCAAGTGTGGTCGAGGATGTGGAGAAAAAGGAAACTTCGTGCTTATTAGTGACAATGTAAATTGGTGCAACTACTTTAGAAAACACCATAGAGATTCCTCAAAAATTTAAAAATAGAAATACTAGGGATTTTGGAAGAAGATGGTGGCGTAGGAGGACACTGGGCTCACCATGACCTGCTGACCACTGAGATTCCAACCACATCTGCCTAAATAACCCAGAAAACCACCAGAAGACTAGCAGAATGGACTCTCCAGAGCCAAGCATAGACGAGAGGCCCACAGAAGAGGGTAGGAAAGGCAGAGAGGCGGTGCGCGCTACACGGAGTGGCTGGAGGGAACTAGGGCAGTGGAGGGGCAGTGCGCCTGGCAAGGAAGATCCCCCTAGTTTGGCTTGCAAAAGTGGAGGGGCTAGACGGAGTGTGTTCTGACAGCCAGCAGGACATAACATCTGGAATGTTATAAGTCAAAAGCTCTGCTCCGAGAGCGGAGAGAGGGAGTGCTAAAGGACAAAGGGAGGGAGAGTTGTTGAGCCCCGGAAGACAGAGCTGAGCTTAGTGGGGGAACAAAGGCACTGGGAAGCACCATCTCCCTCGCCCATCCCCCAGCCAAAATCCTAAATGGAACTAGTTTCCGTCATGAACTTGCTTGCACAGCGCAAACACCAAATGCTGTGCTTCTGTGGATCCATCCCTCCGAAGGTTCTGCCTCCCTCCTGGTGCCACAGGGCCCCTCCAGAAGTGGACTACTGAAGGGAAAGTGAACTGAGCCTGCCCCTCCCCCCCCCACACCTTGCATATCCACCCAGACTAATAAGCCAGATCCCATTGAAGCAGCACCACAAGCCTGGCAGTGTGCGAGTAGCCCAGACAGGCCACACAACTCCACAGTGAGTCCCACCCCTGGGACAGGGGAAGATAAGGTACACACCAGTCTGACTGTGGCCCCAGAAGTGGGCTGGGGGCAGACATCAGGTGTGACTGTGGCCCCACCCACCAATGCAAGTTACTCCAGACATCACAGAGGAAGAGCTCTACAGTTCCATGCCACTCTATCCAAAATGATGAAACAGAAGAATTCTTCTCAAAAGAAACTCCAGGAGGTAGCGACAGCTAATGAACTGATCAAAAATGATTTAAGCAATGTAACAGAAAATGAATTTAAAATAATAGTCATATAATTAATCGTGGGGCTTGAAAAAAGTATAGAGGACAGCAGAGAATCTATTACTACAGAAATCAATGACTAAGAAAAGGGAGGAGCTAAAAAAAATGCTATAAATGAGCCTAAAATAAAATGGAGGTGAACACAGCTAGTATTGAAGAGGCAGAGGATAGAATAGGTGAATTAGAAGATAAAATTATGGAAAGGAAGCTGAGAAAAAGATAGATAAAAAACTCCAGGAGTATGAGGGGAGAATTAGAGAACTAAGTGAGGCAATGAAACAGGAACAATATCCATTTAATAGGAATTCCAGAAGAGGAAGAGAGAAAGGGGTTGAAGCTGTACTTGAAGAAATTATAGCTGAGAACTTCCCTGATCTGGGGAAGGAAAAAGGCATTGAAATCCAAGAGGCACAGAGAACTCCCTTCAGACGTAACTTGAATCAATCTTCTGCATGATATATCATAGTCAACCTGGCAAAATACGAGGATAAAGAGAAAATTCTGAAAGCAGCTAGGAATAAACATGCTCTAACATATGAAGGGAGACCGATAAGACTAGTGATGGATTTATCTACTGAATCTTGGCAGACCAGAAAGGAATGGCTGGAAATCTTCAATGTGATGAACAGAAAAATGTGCAGCTGAGAATCCTTTATCCAGCAAGTCGGTCATTTAGAATAGAAGGAGAGATAAAGGTATTCCCAAACAAATAAAAACTGAAGGAATTCGTCACCACTAAACCAGCCCTATAAGAGATCTTAAGGGGGATCCTGTGAGACAAAGTACCAGAGACATCACAACAAGCATGAAACCTACAGACATCACAGTGACTCTAAACCCATATCTTCCTATAATAACACTGAAAGTAAATGTACTAAATGCTCCATCCAAGAGACATAGGGTATCAGAATGGATATAAAAAACAAGACCCATCTTTTTGTTGTCTACAAGAGACTCATTTTAGACCTGAGGACACCTTCAGATTGAAAGTGAGGGGATGGAGAACTATCTATCATGCTACTGGAAGTCAAAAGAAAGCTGGAGTAGCCATACTTATACCAGACAAACTAGACTTTAGAATAAAGGCTGTAACAAGAGATGAAGAAGGGCATTATATAATAATCACAGGGTCTATCCATCAGGAAGAGCTAACAAGTATAAATGTCTATGCGCTGAATACCGGAACCCCCAAATATATAAAACAATTACTCACAAACATAAGCAACCTTATTGATAAGAATGTAGTAATTGCATGGGACTTTAATACTCCACTCACAACAATGGATAGATCATCTAGACACAGGATCAATAAATAAACAAGGGCCCTAAATGGTACATTGGATCAGATGGACTTGGCCGATATATTTAGAACTCTACATCCCAAAGCAACAGAATAGACTTTCTTCTCGAGTGCACATGGAACATTCTCCAAGACAGATCACATACTGGGTCATAAAACAGCCCTTCCTAAGTAGAAAAGAATTGAGATCATACCATGCATACTTTCAGACCACAATGCTATGAAGCTTGAAATCAACCACAGGAAAAAGTCTGGAAAACCTCCAAAAGCATGGAGGTTAAAGAATACCCTACTAAAGAATGAATGGGTCAAACAAGCAATTAGAGAAGAAATTAAAAAATATATGGAAAAAAACAAAAATGAAAATACAACAATCCGAATGCTTTGGGATGCAGCGAAGGCAGTCCTGAGAGGAAAATATATTGCAATCCAGGCCTATCTGAAGAAATAAGAAAAATCCCAAATACAAAATCTAACAGCACACCTAAAAGAAATAGAAGCAGGACAACAAAGACACCACAAACCCAGCAGAAGAAGAGAAATAATAAAGATCAGAGCAGAAATAAACAATATAGAATCTAAAAAAACTGTACAGCAGATCAGTGAAACCAAGAGTTTTTTTTTAATTTTTTTATATATAAACAAAATTGATAAACCTCTAGCCAAGCTTCTCAAAAAGAAAAGGGAGATGACCCAAATAGATAAAATCGTGAATGAAAATGGAATTATTACAACCAATCCCTCAGAAATACAAGCAATAATCAGGGAATATTATGAAAAATTATATGCCAACAAACTGGACAACCTGGAAGTAATAGACAAATTCCAAAACACCCACACACTCCCAAAACTCAAACAGGAAGAAATAGAAAGCTTGAACAGACCCATAATCAGCGAAAAAATTGAATCAGTTATCAAAAATCTCCCAACAAAAATGAGTCCAGGACCAGATGGATTCCCAGGGGACTTCTACCAGATATTTAAAGCAGAGATAATACCTATCCTTCTCAAGCTGTTCCAAAAAATAGAAAGGGGAGGAAACCTGCCAGACTCATTCTTTGAAGCCAGCATTACTTTGATTCCTAAACCAGACAGAGACCCAGAAAAAAAATAGAACTACAGGCCAATATCCCTGATGAATATGGATGCAAAAATTCTCAATACGATACTAGCAAATCAAATTCAATAGCATATAAAAAGAATCATTCACCATGACCAAGTGGGATTCATTCCTGGGCTGCAGGGCTGGTTCAACATTCGCAAATCAATCAATGTGATACATAACATTAAGAAAAGAAAAGATAAGAACCATATGATCCTGTCAATCGATGCAGAAAAAGCATTTGACAAAATTCAGCATCCTTTCTTAATAAAGTCCTCGAGAATGTTGGGATAGAAGGAACAAACTTAAACATCATCAAATCCATTTATGAAAAGCCCACAGCTAACATCATCCTCAATGGGGAAAAACAGAGCTTTCTCCCTAAGATCAGGAACACGACAGGGATGTCCACTCTCACCGCTGTTGTTTCACATAGTGTTGGAAGTGCTGGCATCAGCAATCAGACAACAAAAGGAAATCAAAGGCATCAAAATTGGCAAAGATGAGTCAAGCTTTCACTTTTTGCAGATGACATGATATTATACTTGGAAAATCCAATAGATGCCACCAAAAGTCTGCTAGAACTGATACATGAATTCAGCAAAGTTGCAGGACACAAAATAAATGTACAGAAATCAGTTGCATTCTTAAACACTAATAATGAAGCAACAGAAAGACAAATAAAGAAACTGATCCCATTCCCAATTGCACCAAGAAGCATAAAATACCTAGAAATAAATGTACCCAAAGATGTACAAGATCTATATGCTGAAAACTATAGAAAACTTATGAAGGTAATTGAAGAAGATATAAAGAAATGGAAAGACATTCCCTGCTCATGGATTGGAAGAATAAATATTGTCAAAATGTCAATACTACCCAAAGCTATCTACACATTCAATGCAATCCCAATCAAAATTGCACCAGCATTCTTCTCAAAACTAGAACAAACAATCCTAATATTCATATGGAACCACAAAAGGCCCTGAATAGCCAAAGTAATTTTGAAGAAGAAGACCAAAGCAGGAGGCATCACAATCCCAGACTTTACCCTCCACTACAAAGCTGTAATCATCAAGACAGCATGGTATTGGCACAAAAACAGACACATAGACCAATGGAATGGAATAGAACCCCAGAAGTAGACACACAAATGTAAGACTAACTAATCTTTGGCAAAGCAGGAAAGAACATCCAATGGAAAAAAGACAGTCTCTTTAACAAATGGTGCTGAGAGAACTGGACAGCAACATGCAGAAGTATGAAACTAGACCACTTTCTTACACCATTCACAAAAATAAACCCAAAATGGATAAAGGACCTGAATGTGAGACAGGAAACCATCAAAACCCTAGAGGAGAAAGCAGGGAAAAAAAACTCTCTGACCTCAGTCACAGCAATTTCTTACTTGACACATCCCCAAGGGCAAGGGAATTAAAAGCAAAAATGAATTATTGGGACCTTATGAAGATAAAAAGCTTCTGCATTGCAAAGGAAACAATCAACAAAACTAAAAGGCAACCAATGAAATGGGAAAAGATATTTGCAAAAGACACATCAAACAAAGGGCTAGTATCCAAAATCTATAAAGAGCTCACCAAACTCCACACCCAAAAAACAAATAATCCATTGAAGAAATGGGCAGAAAACATGAATAGACACTTCTCTAAAGAAGACATCCAGATGGCCAACAGGCACATGAAAAGATGCTCAACGTCGCTCCTCATCAGGAAAATACAAATCAAAACCACACTCAGATGTCACCTCATGCCAGTCATAGTGGCTAAAATGAACGAATCAGGAGACTATGGATGCTGTAGAGGATGTGGAGAAACGGGAACCCTCTTGCGCTGTTGGTGGGAATGCAAACTGGTGGAGTCGCTCTGGAAAACAGTGTGGAGGTTCCTCAAAAAATTAAAAAGAGACCTACCCTATGACCCAGAAATAGCACTGCTAGGAATTTACCCAAGGGATACAGGAGTGCTGATTTATAGGGGCACCTGTACCCCAATGTTTAGAGCAGCACTCTCAACAATAGCCAAATTATGGAAAGAGCCTAAATGTCCATCAACTGACGAATGGATAAAGAAATTGTGGTTTATATACACAATGGAGTACTATGTGACAATGAGAAAGAATGAAATATGGCCCTTTGTAGCAACGTGGATGGAACTGGAAAGTGTGATGCTAAGTGAAATAAGCCATACAGAGAAAGACAGATAGCATATGTTTTCACTCTTACGTGGATCCTGAGAAACTTAACAGAAGTCTATGGGGGAGGGGAAGAAAAAAAAGATGTTAGAGTGGTAGAGAGCCAAAGCATAAGAGACT